>NW_012101885.1:47036-66540 GCF_000951045.1 Mandrillus leucophaeus | reverse complement strand
TTTTTTTTTTTTTTTTTTTTTTTAATGGAGTCTCGAAAATCTATCTCCCAGGCTAGAGTGCAGTGGCACAATCTTGGCTCACTGCAACCTCTGCCTCCTGGGTTTAAGCAATTCTCATACCTCAGCCTCCCAAGTAGCTAGCTGGGATTACAGGTGCCCACCACCACACGCTAATTTTTGTTTTTTTAGTAGAGACAAGGTTTCACCATATTGGCCAGGCTGGTCTTGAACTCCTGACCTCGGGTGATCTGCCTGTCTCAGCATCCCATAGTGTTGGAATTACAGGCATGAGCCACTCCACTCGGCCTTGAAAAGCTTATTTTTCAATGGATCCCTTCCATTTCTCATCTTCTTCAAACCATCCCCCTCCCTCTACATATCTATACACAGGATTCCTGCAGGTGATCCAGCAGAGAAGCCGATTATAAGAATCAGGAGATGCCTGTTAGGGAGCCCCAGTGAGGTGCTGTGGTTGCACCAGTGTGAACTTGGTCAATATCTGTGAGCACATGGTCATCACAGCATTGGCTGGAGGAGAGAGTGGAGTTGAGAGGATCCGAGGGGGACACAAAAGAGGTGCCTGACCCAGTGAGATTTCCCCAATGGAGCAGGGAAGAGAGATGAGGCCCCAGACCTGCAAACACTTGGGAGGCTGAAGAAAGACAGAAGGGGCTGAGAAGAGACCAATGAAAAGGCATCAGAGAGGCAGGAGGAAAATACTACAGTAGTAAAAATAACCGCTAAAGCCTTAACAGCAGCTCTAGCAGTAGTGGGGTCAGTCATAGCAGTGAGCACTGTATAAATGTGGGCTCTGCAGCAGGCACTGTTCTAAGGTCTTTATATATATATTAACTCGTTTAATACAGCTGTCGGAGGTGGGCACAGTTATTCTCCCCAGATGCACATGGAGTCACCAAGTTACTGAGACATTCAAGTTCACAACTCAGGATTTGAGTCCAGAGCCTTTACTCTTAACCACATCACCCTGTGGACCCAAAGAATATAAGGTACCCCGAGGCGAGGGAGGATGAGATTCACAAGGAGGGAACAGGCAAGGGGACCTCTGCTTCCTAGGGAGAGAATGAACACTAAAGAAAGGAGGAAAAGTCATGTGATGTGTGAACAAGAGGAAGTCAGTCACTTTGGAAAATGTAGTGTGAGCTGGGTGGTGAGAACTCAGACTGCAAAGGTTTGAGGACAATGTGGAGCCCAGGTCAATTTTTGAAGTCCTTTGCTAGTGAAGGGAAGTCAGTGTCCTATTTTAGTGTAATACTCTCAAGTCCTGGTTTCCTAATGGAAGAGAGGGATCCGGTATCTGGGGAAGGAGAGTGTCATCAGCAGGACCTTAAATGTCACTATGCTTGAGTTGGCACAGTTCTCTGAGGGCCAGAAAATGCCCTCAGGTGGTGTCTCTCATGCTAAATGCCATTTTAAAAAGTGAAGAAGCAACACAGGGCTCATTAGAGACTGAGGAAGCCTTTGGAGACAGGAATAATGAGCATATTTTTACTCTCATTCTTTGCCATTTCTGGTTTCCCACAAAATGGCAGAAAGGGACACGCTCTCTTGCCAACTTTCTACTTTCCCTCCTCCTGCCTCATTATCTGGGCCCAGTCATTATACTACATTTTCTGTGTGTTTGGATAGAAAATCCAGCTCTTCAAACCATAACATTGGCAGCAATTTTCTTCCTACAGTTTGTAAAAATTAAATCACAAATCAAAAGAATATGAGCCAAACATGCCACAGCCATTTGGAGTTACATAAAAGGGAAGCCATCAACACCTCCCTATCTTGGCTGATGAATGTATCTGATATTTCAGACTTATTTCTTGGTTCTTTCATGACCACAAGACCAAAACTAATCAGTCCAATTAGACAAACTTCCAGATTATAGCTCTGAAGTCAACTCAACGAGTAACATATCCAACAGTATAATTTGCCAAGTATAATTTGCAGGATACAGGGGTGGGGTGGGGTCAGGGGGAGGCGGTTCCTGATTTATCACAGCAGCTAAAGCCATTTTCCAGTCTCAATACAAAATAGACAAAGAATGAAAAAGTTAGATTAGGGGCACTGAAACTACTGATCATCATGTTTTTCCGATATTAAAAAAAAAAAAAGGGAAAGGAAAAGAAAAGCTGAGGTTAAGAACACCATCCAGTAAAAGCCCTCGAAACAGTTACAAAAATATGTAAAACACATTCCAAAGGAATTAAATGTAAAAAAAAAATCAAACTCAAAGAGAACTAGAAGAATATATAGATATTTTTCTGATTATAATGGTAGGATGGTCTTTCTTAGCATGCAAAGAAAAAAAAGCCCACAAAGATTAAGAGATTTCACCACATGAATATTTAGTTTTTCTGTACCCCACAAAAACCACCATAAACAAAATCAGGCCTAAGACAAATATTTGTACCACATATGCTAGAAAAATGAGTTATATTCTCAGCTTTATTTTTAACTGATTTTATTGGGATATAATTTACCACACCATTCACGCATTTAAAATGGACAGTTAATGGTTTTTAGATATTCACAGAATTGTTCAAACATTACCACAATTAAATGTATAATATTTTTATCACTTCAAAAAGAAACTTTTGTACCCACTAAAAGTCACTCCCCATTTTCTCCCAACCCCCTAGCCCTGGGGAGTTTCTACTTTCCATCTCTACATATTTGCTTAGTGAGGATATTTTATATAAATGGAATCATACAAAAAATGCTGTTTTTGTGCCTGGCTTCTTTGACACTAGGAGGGAATATACAACTTTCCTGTAGAGTAATTTAGGCATATTCATAGTTTCAAAATTATTTACAGTGGTTATCCAGTAATTCTTATTTCAGCAATTTGTCTTAAGGAAACAACAAGAGATGTACACAATAATTTATGTACAAAGAGGTTAATAAAGCATTATTTGTAATAGAGAAAAATGGAAAGAATTCAAATGCTCAACAATAGCAAAACACATAGATCCATATCCATACAATGGAATGCTACACCATCATAGATAATTAATTGCTACAAATATGCAAGGTCATAGGAATATGCTCATAGTATATTATTAAGTCTGTCTGTCTACCTATTTGTCTGTCCATTCATCCTCAATATTTTATTGCTGGATAAGGAAATGTAAATCTGAGTGATTTGTTCTCTTCTTTATACCCCTTTGTTTTCTCCAATTTTAAAATTTAATTGACGTGTATTACTTTTATAACAAAAAGCCATAGAATCATTGGAACAACTCACTGAATTTTAGAATCACCTCATCTAGCTCATTGTCTAACACTTTGGCATTCCTTGTATCAGTTAGATTCTCTAACTGATGGAAAACAGTTGCATTATAGAAAGGCATGCAACTCAAACTGGCTTAAGCAAAAAAAGACAATTGATTGTCATGACTGAAAAATTCACAGGCACTAATGATTTCAGGCATAGCTGGACCCAGGGGCTAAAACGTATCATCAGGAGTCAATCTTTCTCTTTTAGCTCTTTGTTTTTGTTTTCCTCTATTTGGTTTTATTCTTAGATGGGCCTTTTTTTAGGGTTTTTCCTAGTAGCTTAGAAACTGCATAAGAGAGGAAAATTTTTTCCTTTAATAATTTCAGCAAAAGTCTCAGCATTTAATCTGACTGGACTAACTTGGGTCATGTGCTTATCCTGGAATCATTACTGTGGCCAAGTGGATAAGATGACCTGAATAGCTCTCCATCCCCAAATTATCTGTTAATTCCTTTAGCCAGGGAACACTTTCACCTTAACTTCTTGAACAGAGAGAGGTGAAAGAACAGTTCTCCGAAAGAAAATCAGCATGCTATTGCCAGAAAAGAGAATGAGTGCTTTGCAGCCTCCCCCCCACCCCAAAAAAAGTCTTTAATTTCCCTGATCTGTAATACATGGTCTCCCTACATCTCCAGTATCTGAAGCAGTTAGCTCCATTGAGTTCACCGGGGTTCATTTGAGTTCTTCCTTACACTAATCCAATACCTACCTCCTGCTAAGTCCACCTGATACGGTTTGGTTCTGTGTCCCCACCCAAATCTCATCTCAAATCGCAATCCCCACGTGTCAAGGGAGGGACCTGGTGGGAGCTGATTGGACCATGGGGGTGGTTCTCCCATGCTGTTCTCATGATAGCGAGTGAGTTCTCATGAGATCTGATGGTTTAAAAGTGTGTGCCTTTCTTTGCGCTCTCTCTCCTGCTTTAAAAGTGTGTGCCTTTATTTACTGTCTCTCTCTCCTGCTGTCATTAAGATGTGCCTTGCTTTCCCTTTGTCTTCTGCCGTGATTGTGAGTTTCCTGAGGCCTTCCCAGCCATGCAACACTGTGAGTCAATTAAACCTCTTTTCTTCATAAATTACCCAGTCTCAGATAGTTCTTCTTAGCAATATGAAAACGGACAAATACACCACCCTCTGCCACTCTCAGTAATTTCTTTGGTCCATATGAATAAAAAAAGATGTATCTACCATCTCTTCTTGGAAATTAAACGGACAGTGGTTTTGTTTGGCTTACACCCACCTCCAGGAGCTGATTACCACTCCTTAATAACTCTTCTCTACTCCTAGTGAAGCTTCTCTAGTCCAAAACGACAGCCCTGTTGTGAAGTGGCCTGAGGCCCTGACCCTGCCCACAGTTGGAGGGAGATAAGAATAGGGAGCCCGTGAGAGGATATCGTGTGGGAGTGGGATGAAGGTTTTGCATCTTGGGAAAGGAGGAAGTCTGCAGCCCGAGCTAAAGGCAGAGCAGGACCCTGGCCATTCTAGCTCAGGTTCTGGAGGAAATAGCCAGCAACATCTTCAGCAAGTGGAGGGGAAATGACAAGAAAAAGAAGCAAGCAGTGTCTGTGACCACCTCCCATCCCAATTCATTGTTACTCAAAGTATCATCTTCAGCCCAGGAGTGATGTCACCGTGAACCTCTAATCAGAAAAGGAAGTTGTTTCTGAAAATCCTTAATAATGAACATTCCCATAAACCTTTATTTATGCTTATGAATAAGTGCTATTTATTGATAAATGCCAATTAAGTATTACTAAAATGTAGTAAGAGAATGAGCTATTAAGGAAAAATATCCCACATTATTTTCATTTGTTTATTTTATTTTATTTTTTGGTTTGGGGTTTTGTGTTATTTTGGGATTTTTTTTCCCCAGCTGTAGACTAACCCAAGAATAAAGCATCTGCTTCCCTGACATGCTGCTCCCCAAAAAACAGACTGCCAATATGATTCCAAGGTTCTTAGCACGCTGTATATTACCTCACTCCTCTTACACGTAAGTAGAAGTTCAGGGCCATTGAAGGGATTAATAAAGGCTGTTGGGAGTTGGAAAAGTCAGAATGGATCGAACAGAAGTGAGAAGGCAGAGGCTGAGAAAGAGACAGTCTCGGGGATTTGTGAGTCCAGCTCAGGTTAAATTTGTTTACTGATGAGATGCCTGCATGGTGAACTTCATGAGACTGGAAGGCATGGCTGCCTAGGAGCTACAGGAGACTTGGGGGTCTGTGTTAGACTTGAAGGACTGGAGACACCTGCCTTCATTCAAAATGGACTAGGCTGCCTTAGACAGCGTACATCTCAGCAGTGACAATGATGGATGAACCCATTTGAATGAGTTCAAAGACTCTCATTGGACCCTATGAGTAGAGTGAGCCTGCTCTCCTGTAATGATGTTGGGCATCTCATCAACCTGGAAAGTAGGGACTTAGAGGTCCCCACTTTAGAAGTGATATGGGTTTTCTTGCATAGAGTGCTGTGGCTTGGATTCACATCATCCTATTTGGCAGTCATAAATCAAAATTATCAGTGTTTGCTGAAGACTAGTTTGGCATTTTACTTGTAAGTTTAATGGACACACAATAATTTGGTTTTTACTCAGTGAGATACTAGGAATTCCTGCCAGCATCATCAGTTTTGACTGGAGTTTTCCATGGTTTTCAACTACAAATATTCTAGTTTTTTAGTTACAAGTTATTAATAGTTTTACTTCATCTTTATCATTTTAATTTGTTGTGGTTTGCCCAGTTAGCCTGTGATAGTATATATTTTCATCAACAGAGTTTTACCCTATGACTTCCTGATATATAAATAGATTTTTAGACATCTGTTGATAGCTTGAATATCATTCAGTCCCTACTGTTCATATAATCAATGGCACCCCCCCATCAGCTTCTAAAGTGGTATTTTATTCTAATCATCATTATTTTTCTGCTAGAAACTTGGAATGAGTGGGGAAGTGAACTAAGGGGTTCTCTGCTTAGCTAGTGGGCCTTGATCATAGTTTGGCAATTGCTACTCGCAGGTTATAACATCCCTGTAGCCTCTGAGGCCCATGGCTTCCTCCCCACTCATTCTTTTCCTTGCCTTTTATCTTTGGAAATTCTAGGAACAAAAGATGAAATCCTGGTTTATCAGTTTCAGTGTTGGAACCATATATTTTGTAGTTGTCATATGAAGATACAAAGAGGTACTTGATGATTTAGATACACTAAAAAAGAGTCTTGATGTGTTGGCAGTAAAAATACAGTAAACTAAACTACCTTAGATGATAGTTTATGTAAGATTTCATTTCTTCCTTGCAAGTAAGCTGTTTTCTAGTATTGATGTTAAATTAGATTTTTGGGGTAGTGTTTTAAAACTAGGAAAAAGACTTCCTAATACTTAAACATTCAGAAACTAGTATCATCAATGTCATTGTGCCCAACACTCACAATGAATAAATGTTAACATTTTATAATATTCCCTTCATTTATATTTGTAAAACTGAAACATTACTGATTCAACTGGAGCCTCATTGTACCTGGTCCTATTTTCCTCCTTCTCCAGAGACAACTGTGCTCATGATTTTGGTATGTATCTAACTTCTAGTACATGCTTCCATACTTTGACTAAACAGGTGTGTATCTCCAAACAAGTGTTGCTATTGTATGTTTTTAAACTTACTTAAATGGCACCGTAATGTATACATCAGTTGGTAACTTTGAGTTTTCATTTAGTATTATGATTTTGAGATTTATCTTTACATATCGATCTAATTGTTCATTTCATCTAGTTCACTCATTCTAGGAGACAAAGACACATGTAGAGTATTTCTTTAAATAAACATTCTCCTATGGATGGGCCAATTAAAATATACAGTATTCTATAAGTTATCAGCTTAGCTATTGTCTTTTGCTGGAAGCTTTTTCTATTTCTGCATTTCTCGCACCGTTAGAGTATGGTAGAGGCCCTTCTTCCTGGTCCCCTGTGCTCATGTATATTATAGACTCCATCACATAGTTTTGAAGAATGTCCTCTTTTGCCTTAGACTGTGGACTCATCAACATCAAGGACCTGTAATTGTTCATAATGTTCACGTGTAGCCCCCAGGTGAGTGCTGTGCAAGAGACATGGTTGGTACATTTTGATAAACAGATGAATGGATGATTCTGTGCCATGGAGTAAGCTATGTCAGTGATTTATTGATGTAGCTTAAAATCAAAGTCCCAAGTAAGTTGTTGTTGCTGTTGTTGTTGTTGTTGTTGTTCTTCTCCTCCTCCTCCTCCTTCTTCTCCTCCCCCTCCTCCTCCTCCTCCTTCTTCTTCTCCTCCCCCTCCTCCTCCTCCTTCTTCTTCTCCTCCCCCTCCTCCTCCTCCTCCTCCTCCTCCTTCTTCTTCTCCTTCTCCTCCTTCTCCTTCTCCTTCGCCTCCTTCGCCTCCTTCGCCTTCACCTTCTCATTCTCATTCTCATTCTTCCTCGTCTTCTTCTTAGTCGTCGTCGTCTTCTTTTTTTGAGACAGAGTCTCGCTCTGTCACCCAGGCTGGAATGCAGTGGTGCGATCTCGGCTCACTGCAACCTTCACCTCCTGGGTTCAAGTGATTCTCCTGCTTCAGCCTCCTGAGTAGCGGGGACTACAGGTGCCTGCCACCATGCCCGGCTAATTTTTGTATTTTTAGTAGAGACGGGGTTTCACCATGTTGGCCAGGATGGTCTCAATCTCTTGACCTCGTGATCTGCCCAACTCAACCTCCCAAAGTGCTGGGATTACAGGCATGAGCCACTGTGCGCAGCCTAATTTTTATTTTTATTTTTTTATCTTACTTTAAGTTCTGGGATAACCTGTGCAGAACGTGCAGGTTTGTTACACAGGTATACGTGTACCATGGTGGTTTGCTGCACCTACTGACCTGTCCTCTCAGTTCCCTTTCCTTACCCCAACCCCCAGCAGGGCCTGGTGTGTGTTGTTCTCCTCCCTGTGTCCATGTGTTCTCATTGTTCAACTTCCACTTATAAGTGAGAATATGTGGTGTTTGGTTTTCTCTTCTTGTGTTTGTTGAGGATGATGGCTTCCAGCTTCATCCGTGTCCCTGCAAAGGACATGAACTCATTCCTTTTTATGGCTGCATAATATTCCATGGTATATATGTACCACATTTTCTTTATCCAGTCTATCATTTGATGGACATTCAGGTTGGTCCCATGACTTTGCTATTGTAAAGAGTGCTGCAGTGAGCATACAGGTGCATGTGTTTTTATAGTTGGATGATTTATATTCCTTTGTGTATATCCCCAGTAATGGGATTGCTGGGTCAAATGGTAGTTCTGGTTATAGATCCTTCAGGAATCACCATACTGTCTTCCACAATGGTTGAACTAATTTACATTCCCACCAACAGTATGAAACCATACCTATTTCGCCACAGCCTTGCCAGCATCCATTGTTTGTTTTTTGACCTTTTAATAATTGCCATTCTGACTGGCATGAGATGGTATCTACTTGTAGTTTTGATTTGCATTTCTCTAATGATAGTGATTTTGAGTTTTTTTCCATATGTTTGTTGGCCATGTAAATGCCTGCTTTTGAAAAGTGTCTGTTCATATCCTTTGCCCACTTTTTGATGGGGTTGTTTTTTTCTTGTAAATTTGTTTAAGTTCCTTGGAAATTCTGGGTATTAGACCTTTGTCAGATGGGTAGATTGCAAAAATTTTCTCACATTCTGTAGGTTGCCTGTTCACTCTGATGATAGTTTCTTTTGCTGTGCAGAAGCTCTTTAGTTTAATTAGATCCCATTTGTCAATTTTGGCTTTTGTTGCCATTGCTTTTGGCATTTTTGTCATGAAATCTTCGTCCATGTTTATGTCCTGAATGGTATTGCCTAGGCTTTTTTCTAGGGTTTTTATGGTTTTGGGTTTTACATTTAAGTCTTTAATCCACCTTGAGTTAATTTTTCTATAAGGTGTAAGGAAGGGGTCAAGTTTCAGTTTTCTCCATGTGGCCAACTGATTTTCCCAGTACCATTTATTGAATAGGAGATCCTTTCCCCATTGTTTGTTTTTGTCAGATTTGTTGAAGATCAGATGCTTGTAGATTTGTGGTGTTATTTCTTAGGTCTGTGTTCTGTTCTGTTGGTCAATATGCCTGTTTTGGTACCAGCACATGCAGTTTTGGTTACTGTAGCCTTGTAGTATAGTTTGAAGTCAGGGTAGCATCATACCTCCAGCTTTATTCTTTTAGCTTAGGATTGTCTTGGTTATACGGGGTCTTCTTTGGAATCAGATATCTTGTTTAAAATCTCTTGTTTAAAAATCTCATTTGATGGTGTGACTTTTGGTAACTTAATATTTCTGAGCCTTGTGACAGGAATAAGAAAATATACTCCTCATGGGGTTCGTGGAAATATTAAATAACATAAAGCATGTGGAGTGTACATATTAATGAGAGTGAGTATTGTTACCCTTATGATTATTGTCATAGATGGTGGAAAAGGGGTTCAAAAATAAGCAGAGAAACTTCCTTCCTGAGCAAAGTCCCGATGGGAGCTGTAGTGATGCTACAAATCCATTTTTTTGTTATTTCTTTCTTTCTTTCTTTCTTTTTTACCTTCATATGGAGTCTCACTCTGTCGCCCAGGCTGGAGTGCAGTGGCACGATCTTGGCTCACTGCAACCTCCATGTCTCGGGTTCAAGGGATTCTCCTGCATCAACCTCCTGAGTAGCTGGGGTTATAGGCACCCACCACCACACCCAGCTAATTTTTTGTATTTTTAGTAGAGATGGAGTTTCACCATGTTGGCCATGCTGATCTCAAACTCCTAACCTCAGGTGATCCTCCTGCCTCCGCCTCCCAAAGTACTGTGATTATAGGCGTGAGCCACCACATCTGGCCTGGTTATTGCTTTCAACTATACTGGACCATAGAATGTTGATTTTTTTGACTTTATATGCATATGACTGGTCTCCAGACTCTGACTCAAAGCTATCCCTAGAAGGAAAGCTGGGGACATATGGCCTCTAGGCTGGGGAATCGTATGCTGCTTTGGAGATCAGCTGATTGGCAGTGACTCAGGGAGGGAGGCAGTAGATGAGGGAGGTGGGGGTGGGATGAAAATACCTGAGACTTCAGGTGTGTGATCTTTGTTTGTTCCCCATCCATCACCACCACCAATCAGAGAACTTTACCTAGACCTCCCAGGTTGGCTTCTTTGGGTTTCCTCTCTTGTCCAGACCAGTTTTTCACTTTATTCCCTTAACAGCCCATCTAGAATTTCCCCCACCAATAAAAACTGTTATTAACACAATTTATTTTGACTGCATAATTTTACTGAGAATGCATATACCTATAGCTAATTTAGCTAGACTTGTGCATGATTATTCCCTAAGCCATCTCTGACTGAGTTGAAACCCAGTAATAGTGCCTTTCCTGTGCTGACACTAACAGGGAAACCAAAGCAGAGTAACACAAAGTACTGTGACCAAAGTCCTGTTGTTAGTCAACAGCAGAGCTGAAATTTGAACCTGACAATCTAGGACCAAAGTATGTGCTCTTCATGCATACTTAATGCTGTACTGCACCTATAGAGAAGTCAACCAATCCTGTATACTTGCTGTTTAAGGACAAAAGGTAAATTTTATGTGGGCCAAAAAAGTTACTTTCTGGCCTGTGCTAGGGAGCAAGTGGTTTTAGCTATATCCTAAATAATTTGTTTTGTCTGAATCTTTCAATTGGTGCCTAGAGTAAAAGAAAAGGAAGATCATGGCTGAGTGTGGTGGCTCACACCTGTAATCTCAGCACTTTGGGAGGCCGAGGCAGGCAGATCACTTGAGGTCAGGAGTTCAAGACCAGCCTGACCAACATGGCGAAATCCATCCCTACTAAGAATACAAAAATTAGCTGGGTGTTGTGGCATGTGCCTGTAATCCCAGCTACCCAGGAGGCTGAGACACGAGAATCACTGGCACCCAGGGGACAGAGGTTTTAGTGAGCCGAGATTGCACCACTGCACTCCAGCCTGGGCAACAGAGCAAGACTCCGTCTCAAAAAAAAAAAAAAAAAAAAAAGAAGATTCTAAGTAGGTCAATATGTGATTGGCTTGTTTTGATTATCCTGTAACTCTCAGTTTTCTAAGATGACTCCTTGTGTTCAACAATTTTCTGGCACAGTGTGAGGGCGTGTACTCAGTCCAGCAATTTGTTAGAAAGAGAGAGGACAATGAGAACACAGGTAAAGATAAACATCAAGTGGAGTGAAGGTTGTAGCAACAAAGTGATTGGACCTAAAAGTGTATAATAGGTACAGAATTTATATGCCTTTGAAATCATTTATATTTTAAAAAATTTAGTAGCAATGAAGATAAAGACCTCAAGAAAAAATTAAAAAGTAGGTGTTAAGCAGATTCGGGGAGGTTGCCAATGGCTACCACTTTATCAATGTTCTTTGGAGTCTCCAATGACTTGCCTGATCGTTTAACGTATGTCTTCTCATTTCTTTTCAAATAGCTACCCTGAACACATTAACACCAATAATGTTCAGGTCCAGCTGATTCAAACTCTATATATTATAGAGCAGGATATTTTGTTAAGGTAACCAGTAAGAAATCAGTTTTTGAAAGCCATTTTAGTTATCTACAAAAATAAGTGGTTTTAGGTTTCAGGTATCATAGTTTTTCAACATACACATTATCTTCTTAAATGGAATTTTGTCTTGGGAACTTTTAAAGTAAAATTTGTAAGGCTTGAATTATCCAATGGCAAGAGAATCCATTAAGGCAAAGAAAGGGAAAAGCAAATCATGTTCTCTCAATATCTGGCCCAGTTAGGTTGCCAGTTATTGATTTAGTCTGGGATATAGTAGCATTAAATCTTCCTCATTATGCAAGTCCTGTATATCTTTTCTAGTTTCTCTACCTATGCTTTAATCTCTGGGTCCAAACTTAAGTGCAACATGCACAAACCATTTTAATATGTCCTGTGTCACTGGGAATACATTTATTCAGAAAGTTCCCCGCTGCATTATGAGTTTGTTTGGCTTGGAAGGAAATCCTCTTAATAATTAAAGCATCCCATTGTTCACCCGACATAGTGACCTGAACCGAAAGCCATTCTAGATCACAATGACTGTGTTTGTGACTTCTTCTTTGGAACACTAAGAAGAACACTAAGAATGTTCTTTTTTGGAACAGCCTACATTTTTGAAATCTGCACGGTGAATTATGCATAATAACCTAGATCAGAGTGACTCTTTCAAGTTTTCTAGGGCTTGCTACTCAAAAAATGGTCTGTGGACCAGCACCATCAAAAATGCTGAATCTCAGGCCCCACCCTCAACAGATCAGATCAGAATCTGTCTTTTACAAGAGAATTGCTTGAACCCGGGACAGGGAGGTTGCAGTGAACCGAGATCATGCCACTGCACTCCAGCCTGGGTGAAAGAGCGAATCTCCATCCCAAAAAAAAAAAAAAAAAGTCAATCTGTCTTTTAATGATCTCCAAGTGACTGGTATGTACATTAAAGTTTCAGAAGCTTTGCTCTAGTAAGTGGGTACAGAGGAAAAGATCAGTAATTCAGAGCTAATGCAACTGGACAACGAAGGTATCTTCCTTCAACTCGCTTATACAAAAACAAAAGAATTATTCGTAGGCAATGCTTATACAAGTTATTAGTTTCCAAACAAATTGTATTCTTGAGCTGCAGTTGTGTTTATTTCCGGACAGAATAGCATGAAGGTGTTAAAGAGGATGAAATGATAAGGTAGTGTGTTAATTTGACTGGAGGAGGTTCAATCTGACCAGGTGTGAGGATAAAATCAAGTCTTATCTTTAGCACACTGATCTACTGGCTTTGGTCTTTATCTGTCACTTTTATTTATCATTTTCTTAACTCCCATTGACAACTCACAGATCACCAGACATGATTAGCTGTTAATTGTTTTGGCAAGATGCTTAATATTACCACTTTGACTGTTAGTAGCATTGATCTAGGAACAATTTTTATTTCTTCTTAAAATGTTTCCATGTCATTTTGTAGACTTTCTTTGTCTAGGTCATCATAATAAGGAAGAAGGCAAAAGAAAAACATATGTGAATAACCTGGTTTTGTAAATATACTGCATATGCTACATGTGGGCATTGACTTGAAAATATTCCAGAAAAATCGTTTAAGTTGCTAGATTTATGATCATTAATATAATTCTGTCTACTGGACTATAAGCATAATAGTTATAGGGACTATATTTTCTGGATCCAAAATTAAAACAATATATAACCAAGAGTGAGGTAATTAAAATTATAAGTGTCCTTGGAAATTTGATGAGTAGGTTAATTATTGTTCACTAATACAAAAATGATTCTATAAAAATTTACAAATGACAGGATCACAGTTGAGTTAATGAAGCTCTTTATTTTGGGGTTACATCTCTAATCTTTTTGGGGACACTCAATAATGTATGTTATGGCTTACATTATTAAGACTTTTAATTGAAGTATAATGCACATGGAGAAAGGTACATATTATCCTAAGTATATCACTTGATACGTTTTCACAGAACAAACACACTCATCAAGAAACAGAATAGAATCAGAACCACGGAAGCCTTTCTTATGCCCCCTTGTGTTTTTTTCTGCTGCTTCTCCTATGTAGGTAACCTCTATCATGCCCTTTAACAGCACAATTTAGTCAGTTTTGTACTTTTGTATAAATAAAATCATACGGCATATTCTTTTTTGTATATAACTTTTTGATTTCAATATTGTTTTTGAGATACATCAAATTGCTGTATAGAAGTCTACTGTGTGAATATACCACACTACGCCTTTTACAGCTGATGGCCATGAAGGCAGTTTTAGTTTTGGAATATTACAATCAATGCTGTTCTGAACATTCTAGTACATGTTTTGGGGTGAACATAGATAGGTATTTGTGTTAGGTGTCTGTCTGACAGTGGAGTTTCTGGATATGCAGTGTTTCACTTTAGTAGATTCCGCCAGCTAAAGGGGTTGTGTCAATTTACATATCAGTGTATGAGAAATCAAGTTTTCCCACCTCCTCTCCAGAAGCTATTATTTTCTGACTTATTAAAAACTTTAGCCCTTCTGCATATCTAGTGATATCACGTTTAGATTTTGATTTGATTTTGATATGGCTTACATTTAACCGAGGTTCGAGGAGACTCATGTTGAATCTCTATTATAAGTAGTCATAGTGCTACAATCACTGGTTGATTGGGATAAAGCTAGGCATGATTTGTGAGATCTAAAATGTTTATTTGCTAAAAAATATCCACTCTATGAAATTTTACTTGAAATTTTTATTATTGACACTCACCCTTCAGGCTGTTATACAACTGTGGAACTCTTACCTGGGGTAGAGAATTATGCAGCCTATAGAAATTACTTAAATCATAACTGAATATATTTAATTTGATTAACTCATCACCATTGTTTATCATGATGGTGAGAAGACCCTTGAAAAGTGGTATGCATGATTTTACTGAAGAGTGTTAGTTAATGGAACAGTGAAGGTGGTAGGTGTATGCGTGGGCAAGGAAGTGCAGAAGTGTCAAGCTCATGGCACTAAATAAATATGTGGGGTCTTTGGGAGGTTGAGATGGCCAGGGGCTTCCCATCATGGGGGACAAAGAGTAACCCAAGAGTGTATTATTGCTTTACTAGTCTAGACCATAAACAAATTAGACTTTTACCCACGATTGGCCCTGACTGCAGTAGACAGGTGCAGATTCTTTTGTATAAAGAGAAAATAGCCGTATACTCCTAGACAGCAAATGTTCATCAACTTCAAATTACACCTCATATGCTGCTGGTGTCTGGACCATTGATGGATGAGCTATGTCTTTCCAGGTCTAATGCTGAGTAATGCAAATTAGATTCTCTTGAGTTATGCCTAGTGCAGCTGTAGGGCACAAAATAGTTGCCAGGGACGTATCTCCATGCCAAATTCTTGCCAATGTTGTTAATAGTATTGTACCCTGTACATGTGCAAGCACTTGTAGTTTTATTAATGACAATACTATGCTTTTGCCCTTTCTTTCACCTTTTATTTTTTGAATAGAGAATAACTTTGGTTTCATCCTGTTTGGAAAGTAAATACTAAACTGAAAGGCATGTCCACAGCCCATTCTCCTACTAAGCAAGCAGCAAGTGAGATCAGCTCATTTAAACAGCTCTGCTGTTTCTTGTGGATTTGCATGCTATGGGGAATGGAAGATGTGGAGAAGAGAGAGAAAAATGCCTAGGTCTCCTAGCAAGAGAGGAAAGCAGCTTCATGGGCAGGAATTCCATTTTTGTGTTTCTTAGGGTTTGCAGCTGGCCATCCGTTCAACTCAACCCTTGTCCCCTGATCCAGCAACATTTCTGTAACTACCTTCTGGAAGTCATGCAAAGACAAGTGATGACCATAGAAGTCATGCTAATCACTTGTTATGAGTGAGCATATAGCAGAAAAAGGGAGAAGATTCTTCTCCCTTCTACAATAAGAACAGAAAGATGGCTCTAGACGGAATTGCTCTTGTGCTATGGCAATGTTAGTTTGCGAGCTATATTATTAAAGTAACTGTTGAAATATATGTTACATTGTGGTAGCTCTGATAGGTTTTTTATGTACCTTTATCATGTGCTTCAAAAGCTCTTTTTAACCACGTCAATTCAATCCAATTAGTCTCCCCCAAAATAGGGGATTACTGGCAAAAATATGTCATATTACAAAGATGTACTCAGTTCACTTCCCTCAAATTGTGTCTTACATACTTTATTTAGGTTTCATTTATAATCTCAGAAAGATATTGTCTTGTCAAAAAAATTCTCAGCTGTCTGTGACATACAAACATCTAAAAAGAAACAGTGTTGTAGTAGAACCTCAGGTGGAACTGGTAGCACTGAGACCCACCTAGGCATGCTAACCACTAGAGGGCAATATTGGCCATGTACTTAGGGCTCTAACTCCACTGAGGAGACCAGTGTAGCTACAGAACTCTCTACAGACAAATAGTCTGTTGGACATCCTACATGTGCTGGAATATTGGCTTGTGATGCCCATGTACATGAATAAAACTTCATTCTTAATCTTGGGGAGTACTTGTTAAAAAAGAAGAGATTACAATCACATATCCATTATGATAAAACCACGAATTGTATTTCAAATTTTATTTCCATACTAATTGATAGATGATGCACCAATTCAATGCTGATAGCATTAAATAGAGATACAAATATTGCCATCTGAAAACTATTCAAAGCATAAATGGAATTAATTTGGAGGACAGAATGATCTGTTTTTATTATTCTTCACTATAGAATGATCTAATTTAAATAAACATATCTTGCTGATTTTTTAATAGGTCAAAAATTTCTCTTGTAGTAGTATAGGTAGACCATCTATTTTCTCTTAGTAGGACTCATAATTTTCATTAGTTTTAGCATTAAAAGGATGAGAGTAAGTTCTCACTAAATTATCCATATTTGTCTCTAGAATTAAATATTATTTTTTAATTTAAAGGAAATATCAGCTTAACTGGTTATTTCATAGGTTAAATGAATGTTGAAGTCATTCAGGGTAAAGCCATAATCTTACTACTTTACTGACTTTTCCATTAGCGTGAAAACGGTATTTCAGGAATATCAGATATTAAATACGTCCTAGATACTTTGTAAAATGTCATCAAGTGTAAGTTCTTAATTTTTAACAAATAGCAGACACAATCTTGGTATATTAATGTGATGTCAAAAAAAATTAACCATTTCAGATTAAGACAACATTTGTTTTGTATGTTTCTTAAACATTAAAGATAAAAAGATGTAGCACCATTAAAGCTGACAGCTTTTCAGTCAACATTGATTAAATTAAGCTCAGTTTGGAGAATAGGAAATGAAGAAACTAGACTAGAGCAAATAAAAAAGTCTCAATTAACAACATTACAGTTGTGACATGTGGACAAAAGCCAGATTAAGCAGATGCTATCATCAATTCATTTGTTGCCATGTTTGCAATGTGGCAACTGGCTCCAGAGACAGAAGATATTCTGGAAGTGGTGCATCCTGGGATGCCGTTTTTTGTTTACTCCACAAATGATCATCAGTCATAATGATGCAGTGATATTGCTCCTCACATCAGGAACTGTCAAAGTGGAAATCAAGGGAGACCAAAGCATTAAATCTTATTCTTTAAAAAAGAGAAAAAAAATCTCAAATATTTCTAGATTTTCCCTAAAGGAAAACAAACTCTCCTTTTCGCTAAAAACCAGAATCTATAAGCATTTTTAATATATTTAGGAACTTGTTTATGACATATATACCTTAGGTAGCTCAACAGACCAAAATTCCATCAAGTGAAGAGATAAGCATGCATTACATGGCTTCTTTATTTAATTACAAAATACAAAAGCCCATTAGCAGAATAGCCTGTTGGCCTGGAGAAAGGATGCTGGCCTGCCATGTGGTGGACCTGCAGTTTTCTCTCCAGCTCTGGCTTGCCAAGTTGGCGGGGGCTTGGAGAGGAGTCACTGTGTACAGAGTCAACCTCAAGAAGGAAATGTATAATGATGCTGAACTCTGAGCACTTTATTGTCTTCACATTGGGGGAATAAACATTAAATTCCTACAAAATATGGTTATAAAAGATGTTTTATAAATGTTTTATTCATAATTTGAATTTGAACCAAGTGTCTCTGGAAAAAATATTGATGAAATTATAAGTATAAACCTATATTCTACTGTGGATTCTGCTACCAGCTGTGTGATGAGGGAGAAATCATTTTAAATAACTTAAAATGTCTGGTTTTTGTGTTTGCTTTGTATTGATAACTGACCTGACTTAGCCATAGGAAGTGTATGTGGATCAAGTGAGATTATGTATGTGAACAACACCATGTTCATTGGAAAGAAGAGGTCCTTGTTCTGGCATTCATGGCTGGTTGTAAGGCCTTGCCTGAAGTGACATTAGAAGTAGATGTGAACGCCCTTATGTTTACTAGGAGGCCTTACATCTGCTTCTCAGAAATATTTTTGACCCTGAAAAAGATTTGAAGAAAAATCACTGCTGTAAATGCGAAATATATGTAAGTTATCTTATTTTCACTATTATTCCATTAAATGATTCATTTTAAAATCTTTTAACTCTTTTGTTATTTCAGAGTTGAGTGGTAATTTTAATTTCACCATTGATAATTTGTTCCCCAGTTTACACAGATGCATCCTTCTCAAATGCAAACAGAAGACAAACCAATGCTCTTGATGGGAGAATATCATACTTTCAGGTTAAGACATTTTTTAATGTAATTTTAAAAGCCTATAATACCAGATGTTCACTGGAAGGAGGAAAAAAGGCTTGGGAGTAGGCAGAAGTACCTCAGAGAGTGGGGAGAGCCCGTCTCCAAGGAGAGCATTTGTCAAGGAGAGAAGAAGGGGCATCCCCATTGGCTGGATATCTATCAGGCTTTCTTTTATTTTTATTTTTATTTTTTTTTAGACAGTCTTGCTCTGTCGCCCAGGCTGGAGTGCAGTGGCAGCCATCTTGGCTCACTGCAACCTCCACCTCCTGGGTTCAAGAGATCCTCCTGCCTCAGCCTCCTGAGTAGCTGGGATTACAGGTGCCTGCCACCACATCTGGCTAATTTTTGAATTTTTAGTAGAGACAGGGTTTCACCATGTTTGCCAGGCTGGTTTGGAACTCCTGACCTCAGGTGATCCGCCTGGCTCGGCCTCCCAAAGTGCTGGGGTTATAGGCATGAGCCATTGCACCTGGCCCTTTCTTTTATTCTTTAGTCTTACTCTGTTTGTTTGAAAAAAAAAGTTAATACTGTTTTTAAATGATAAAATAGTACCTGTTTATGGAAATTTCTCAGATAATATAGCCTTGCAGAGTGAAAAATCCTTAATCACCCAATCCTCAACTCTGCAAATGGTAACTTTTATTAAGTGCAAAACAATTTGTAACATTCTAAAATAATAACCTAGAGTTTTTTTTTATATTATTTGTTTGATAAGTATTTATGGAATGCTAACTGTACCTAGCTCTCTGTTTGACTCAGGGGCAGAAAAAGTAAACAAGATGGGTGCAGCTACTCTCATCATAGATGTGCCAGTCATCAGGGGGCATAGAAAAACAAATAGGGGAGACTCTGTCTCAAAAAAAAAAAAAAAAAAACAAATAGGCAATGACAATGCTATTAAAGAATACTATTAGAGGCTGGGCATGGTGACTCACGCCTGTAACCAGCACTTTGGGAGGCC
>NW_012101885.1:35580-43480 GCF_000951045.1 Mandrillus leucophaeus | reverse complement strand
ATTAGGAGTTTTCATATTTTTGAAAACTTATATAAAAGGCCCCATCTTACATCATAACAGTGTGGCTCTGAAATGAAAATAAAATATAATTGAATTTTGAAAACTAGGGCTCTTACTTTTTTTTTCTAGCATTTTAGATAGCCATATGGGTCCAGTGAAATGTTGCTAAAGATGAGGGCTATTGTGAAAGTAAATTTTCCTCTCTGAACATGTACAAGAGGAATTATTTCTAGAGGTATTTAAAGAAATCTGTTTCATTTAAAATTAATCTTGGGGTATAAACTAAATGGATGGCCTTTTTTCATCTTTGCTCTATTTTCCTTTTTATGCGTATCTTTTTCTGATTACAAAGTAGTGTTTATTGTAAAAAATGATTTTAAAAAAGCACAAATAAGTGATTTAAATTATTCATAATGTATCATCATTTAGGGCCACCCGGAGTTAACCTTTTAGTGTTTATTCATCCAATCTGTTTTCTATGCCCATAGAAACAAAATAAAATTGAGAACACATTTCAAATAGTGTTTTGTAAGCTTCTTTTTCATTTAATAATAAATGATGAAAAATTTCCATGCTGTTAAATTGTCTCCTATAACATGATTTTAATGGCTACGTAGTGTTCCATCACATGAACGTGCCGTATTTTATTTAATAGCATTTTATTTTGCATATGAGTTGTTTATGATTTTTAGCTGTTACAAATAGCAGTGATGATCATTCTTTTACATAAACCTATGTTCACCTGATTTATTATGACTAAAGGATATAATATAATTCCTAGGAGTGGAACTGTTGGATTAAAGAGTATTAATGCTTTTTTAATAGCATTGAATATGTATTCCCAATATTCCTTCCATTAAAGTTGTACCAGGCATGAAGTGCCTATTTACCTCTTCCCCTGCCTAGAAGGCTACTCAGGGAGGCTATCTTTACACACAGATAACACAATAATAATGTGTTTTATGTGTTTAGTGTTTGCCTTTTTCCAAAGTATTTTCTAATTTGATTCTAATGAAAACTTACACAAAGTGTATCACACATCATGGCCAATCCTGGAAAGCTAGTTAATGTTTTTGCAGAGAAGAAGAATATTTAAATGAAAGAAATCTCCATATTTGACATACCTAAAAACAATCTATGCATCTGAGCCAGGGCCATGTAGTTACAGGGTTACAAATTGGTGATAGAAGTGAAGCCCAAGAATATTAAGTCATGCTAAGAGAAATCAAAGGTCTGGTGTAGGAAGGACACTGATGGGTCAGATGATCAGCACATGGCTGGCAAAGGTCAAAGTGATGCAGGAAAACATAACCCAGGGAGTTAATCAGAAATCAAAATATACAAGGGATGTCTACAGAAAGCGTAATATAGGATGGCAGAAGTGAACTGGACATTTCAGAACCACATGCTGGAATGGATGTGGAATGCTCTGGAATTGGAACGTCTGGGTTTGAGTCCTTGTTCGGCTCCTTATTTATTAAGTGATCATGTTTTTCTATAAGCCTCATCTTTCTCATCTGCAAAGTGGGCATCATCATCACACAAGCTGCAAGTATTGCTCTGAGGATTAAATGAGATAATTTGGTGATACTTTATACATTTTAAATTACTATAGAAAGATCAGTTATTATTGGGTGAAGGGAAATTCAGTGAAGCAAGTAAAAATCTGGGATGAAAAATGAGTTCATGTCCTTTGCAGGAACATGGATGAAGCTGGAAACCATCATTCTCAGCAAACTAACACAGGAACAGACAACCAAACACCTCATGTTCTCACTTATAAGTGGGAGTCGAACAGTGAGAACATTTGGACGCAGGGAGGGGAACATCACACACCGGGGCCTGTCGAGGGGTGGGGGGCTAGGGGAGGGAGAGCATTAGGAGAAATACCTAGTGTAGATGATGGGTTGATGGGTGCAGCAAACCACCATGGCACGTGTATACCTGTGTATCAAACCTGCACATTCTGCACATGTATCTCATAACTTTAAGTATAATAATAAAAAAAAAAAATCTGGGATATCGGAAGTTAGGAGACACATCAGACAGGACCTAAAGGACTTCAGAAAGGCAAGGGAAAGCTCCTATGTGATCATTTCTACATTTTTATTTTTAAAATAATGCCTATAAAACATATTATTTTGTGATTACAAAAGTCCTACATGCCTACTACGTAACATTTAGGAAATTTGGAAAAGCCGCACAAAAAACATTATAAACCACCTTTGCTTTCGCCACCCAATTAACTGTGTAAAATGCTTAGTTCAGATTCCGATTATGTCTTTTAGTAACAATGTGACCTTGGGTAAATTACTTAGCCTCATTTTTCTCATATATAAAAGGGAGATAATAATAGTTATAATGGTTAACACTTATTGTACACTAAACGTTGCTAGTCCCGCAATCAGTAATTCATTTAAATTTTTTTTTTTTTTTTTTTTGAGACAATCTCACTCTATTGCTCAGGCTGGAGTGCAGTGGTGTGATCTTGGCTCAAACCTCTGCCTCCCAAGTTTAAGCGATTCTCATTTCTTAGCCTCCTGAATAGCTGGGACTACAGGCACGAACCACCATGCCTGGCTAATTTTTTGTATTTTTAGTAGAGATGGGATTTTGTCATTTTGCCTAGGCTGATCTCAAACTCCTAAGCTCAGGTTAAGTTGCACAACTTGTAGGATCATCAGGAAATAAAATGGGAGCATAATTACTTGACATTAACAATCATGTGTGGCCGGACGCGGTGGCTTACGCCTATAATCCCTGCACTTTGGAGGCCGAGGAGGGCGGATCACGAGGTCAGGAGATCGAGACCATCCTGGCTAACACGGTGAAACCCCGTCTCTACTAAAAATACAAAATTAGCCGAGCGTGGTGGTGCATGCCTGTAATCTCAGATACTCGGGAGGCTGAGGCAGGAGAATCACTTGAACCCAGGAGTAGAAGAATGTGGTGAGCTGAGATGGCGTCATTGCACTCCAGCCTGGGCAACAAGAGCGAACTCTGTCTCAAAAAAAAAAAAAAAAAAAGCAAATAGGCAATGACAATGCTATTAAAGAATACTATGAGAGGCTGGGCATGGTGACTCACGCCTGTAACCAGCACTTTGGGAGGCCGAGGCAGGTGGATCACCTGAGGTTGGGAGTTCGAGACCAGCCTGACCAACATGGAGAAACCCCGTCTCTACTAAAAATACAAAATTAGCCGAGCGTGGTGGTGCATGCCTGTAATCTCAGATACTCGGGAGGCTGAGGCAGGAGAATCACTTGAACCCAGGAGTAGAAGAATGTGGTGAGCTGAGATGGCGTCATTGCACTCCAGCCTGGGCAACAAGAGCGAAACTCCGTCTCAAGAATACTATGAGAAATTACAGGAGGACCATCTGAAAGGGAAATAAAGCTAAGCTGAGATTTAGAGCAGGTGTTGGAAGGCCAGTTGGTAGCGGCGGGGGAAGGTAGTAGAGCGGTCATATTTTATTATAGGACATGTATATAAGTAATTTACTCATATAATCAATTTTAGCAAATCTTGTTTTGGAGTCCTTCTGTAGCATCTTATCGGCTCTATTCAATCACTGGCTGACGTGATGGTTGTTTTATAAAATTTTCTCCACCCACACAAAATCCAGATTCTATTCACTTTCAGTGGCACCAACCACAGTGCCAACTCACCTGTCAAAGCTCCCTAATCATTCAAATTCATGTCCACATTCACCAAGTAAAACAGAATTGAATTAGAGATAGTCATAGAATTGTTCTCTATTTCATATGTGCAAATTTATTCTTCTCAAATAGACTTGAAGCATGTTAGGAGCAAGATACATGTATTCTTCTATACCCTGTAGCACAGTATTACTCAATATTTTGTACTGGAACCCACAGGAAAAAAAATTACAAATTACGTTGAGATTCAGTATGTACATATGTAATGCACTCTGATATTTTCTATTCACTTATCTTTCATTTTATTTGTAAAAAGAAAAATGCTGGTTGAGACCCACCAAAATAATTTTATGACCCTAAATTGATTTCCTTATGGCTTTCAACCTACGATTTGAAAAATACATATCTAGAATTTATAATACAATGTTGGGCACAGTTTTGGGGTCAATAAAAAAAAAACACTTGCTAATTGATGTTTAATCAGAATGTTTCTTTCAGCCACATAGGAGGGAAGGTCTTTGAACTTACAACTTACATTGCCTAGAACAAGGAAGATAGGAAAATTAAAGGGAGCAGGACCATTCTTCCCAGGATTGTGATTTTTATCAGTCTAAGATCTAATTCCTTTTTGTTGTTGTTGTTGTTTGAGACAGAATCTCACTCTGCTGCCCAGACTGAAGTGCAGTGGCATGATTGTGGCTCATTACAGCCTCGACCTCCCAGGCTCAGATGATCCTCCCACCTCAGCCTCCCCTGTAGCTGGGACTACAGGCACATACCACCACACCCAAATAATGTATTTTTGTTTGTGAAGACAGGGTTTTGCCATATTATGCAGGCTAATCTCAAATTCCTTGGCTCAAGTGATCTACCTGCCTCTGCCTCCCCAAGTGCTGGGATTATAGGCGCAAGCCACCGCACCTGGTGAGATCTACTTCTTTTTATCCCTATCATGGAGTAAAACACAAGGAGCAAAATGGGGAGGTAAAACAGTTGTCTTGTCATGAGTCAAATCTTCACAGCATCATTTCTTTTGTATTGCTTGAAGTGTTTTGCTGGAGAACAGTCAAATGTAGATGACATGGCATTATTGGTTATTCTGTTTTATTTTCTGAGTATATAACAAAAATGTCCAGAGCTTGGGGAACGTAAAAAGGAAATGATTAGTTCTGTGAGAGTTGTGGATACGTGTGGAGGCTGCAGAACAAGAATGGTGGGTGGTTTAGGAAGGTCTTCACAGAATAAATGAGGAACTTGTTGCTGTGAAGGAAGGGAAGCAGGCATTGTAGAGACAACAGCATTAGCAAAATCACCATATAGGGTAGTACCAGGACGATAAGATGTTGTGACTGAGAGAAGAAGGGCCAAAAAAGAGAAGAATCAATGATAATGTCTTCTACAATTAAGTGACTGTTGATGAAAGAAAAAAAGAACTCAGAAAGAACAGGCTGAGAAGTTTGAAGAAGAAAATGCATTTGACTTTGGACATGCCAATGTCAGGGTTCATTTAAAGTAAACTATTTAGGGAAAAATTTACAAAATCAATGAAAAATGAAATACAGTGAAAATTATATAATCTGTTTTAAAATTGTACTACTACAAATTATTTTCTATACTGTTTCATGAAATTACTTATGAAGCTAGTTCAAGTTGGCTGGAATAAGACTACTATATCACTGGTATTAAATATTGGTTTTGGCTGGGTGTGGTGGCTCACATGTGTAATCCCAGCACTTTGGGAGGCCGAAGTCAGGAGATCGAGACCATCCTGGCTAATGCAGTGAAACTCCATCTCTACTAAAAAATAAAAAAAAATTAGCCGGGTGTGGTGGCAGGTGCCTGAAGTCCCAGCTATTCAGGAGGCTGAGGCAGGCATGAACCCGGGAGGAGGAGCTTGCAGTGAGCCGAGGTCATGCCACTGCACTCCAGCCTGGGCAACAGAGCAAGATTCCATCTCAAAAAAAAAAAAAAAAAATTGGCTTCAAGGATTTAATATCAGTAATGATAAAAGGCAATGTATTAGGTATAGGGAGTTGTCTAAGGGTGTGGTTGCTACAAAGGCTACCCTTGTTTAGCACGTTATTAATGAGCTAGAAGAGGAATTTAACAGATGATATATAGGAAGATTAGAAGAAGAAAAATGGATCGATGGGGAGAAATTTAAATTATATTTGAAAGATGAATATATTTGTGGTTAATGAAACAACACAAATATTCAGTGGCTAGGGGAAAAACCTGTAAAGTTACAAGAACAAAAGAGGTATAGTGTGCAGATAGGCACCAAATTAAACTTGTTCACAATAAGATAAAACTGAATGTAGTCCATTCCATTACAAAGAGTTTTTTTTTTCCTCAAAACATTGTGGTAATAGTTTTCCCCCACAGCCTTTGGGAATCTTAGTCTATGTCACAAAGAATATTAGTAACAATTGCTAAGGGATATGGAATAACAGGTATCAAAAAACCTGGTCAGCTAGGCTAATTAGGAGTTTTCATATTTTTGAAAACTTATATAAAAGGCCCCATCTTACATCATAACAGTGTGGCTCTGAAATGAAAATAAAATATAATTGAATTTTGAAAACTAGGGCTCTTACTTTTTTTTTCTAGCATTTTAGATAGCCATATGGGTCCAGTGAAATGTTGCTAAAGATGAGGGCTATTGTGAAAGTAAATTTTCCTCTCTGAACATGTACAAGAGGAATTATTTCTAGAGGTATTTAAAGAAATCTGTTTCATTTAAAATTAATCTTGGGGTATAAACTAAATGGATGGCCTTTTTTCATCTTTGCTCTATTTTCCTTTTTATGCGTATCTTTTTCTGATTACAAAGTAGTGTTTATTGTAAAAAATGATTTTAAAAAAGCACAAATAAGTGATTTAAATTATTCATAATGTATCATCATTTAGGGCCACCCGGAGTTAACCTTTTAGTGTTTATTCATCCAATCTGTTTTCTATGCCCATAGAAACAAAATAAAATTGAGAACACATTTCAAATAGTGTTTTGTAAGCTTCTTTTTCATTTAATAATAAATGATGAAAAATTTCCATGCTGTTAAATTGTCTCCTATAACATGATTTTAATGGCTACGTAGTGTTCCATCACATGAACGTGCCGTATTTTATTTAATAGCATTTTATTTTGCATATGAGTTGTTTATGATTTTTAGCTGTTACAAATAGCAGTGATGATCATTCTTTTACATAAACCTATGTTCACCTGATTTATTATGACTAAAGGATATAATATAATTCCTAGGAGTGGAACTGTTGGATTAAAGAGTATTAATGCTTTTTTAATAGCATTGAATATGTATTCCCAATATTCCTTCCATTAAAGTTGTACCAGGCATGAAGTGCCTATTTACCTCTTCCCCTGCCTAGAAGGCTACTCAGGGAGGCTATCTTTACACACAGATAACACAATAATAATGTGTTTTATGTGTTTAGTGTTTGCCTTTTTCCAAAGTATTTTCTAATTTGATTCTAATGAAAACTTACACAAAGTGTATCACACATCATGGCCAATCCTGGAAAGCTAGTTAATGTTTTTGCAGAGAAGAAGAATATTTAAATGAAAGAAATCTCCATATTTGACATACCTAAAAACAATCTATGCATCTGAGCCAGGGCCATGTAGTTACAGGGTTACAAATTGGTGATAGAAGTGAAGCCCAAGAATATTAAGTCATGCTAAGAGAAATCAAAGGTCTGGTGTAGGAAGGACACTGATGGGTCAGATGATCAGCACATGGCTGGCAAAGGTCAAAGTGATGCAGGAAAACATAACCCAGGGAGTTAATCAGAAATCAAAATATACAAGGGATGTCTACAGAAAGCGTAATATAGGATGGCAGAAGTGAACTGGACATTTCAGAACCACATGCTGGAATGGATGTGGAATGCTCTGGAATTGGAACGTCTGGGTTTGAGTCCTTGTTCGGCTCCTTATTTATTAAGTGATCATGTTTTTCTATAAGCCTCATCTTTCTCATCTGCAAAGTGGGCATCATCATCACACAAGCTGCAAGTATTGCTCTGAGGATTAAATGAGATAATTTGGTGATACTTTATACATTTTAAATTACTATAGAAAGATCAGTTATTATTGGGTGAAGGGAAATTCAGTGAAGCAAGTAAAAATCTGGGATGAAAAATGAGTTCATGTCCTTTGCAGGAACATGGATGAAGCTGGAAACCATCATTCTCAGCAAACTAACACAGGAACAGACAACCAA
>NW_012101885.1:16687-32999 GCF_000951045.1 Mandrillus leucophaeus | reverse complement strand
TTCCTTCCTTCCTTCCTTCCTTCCTTCCTTCCTTCCTTCCTTCCTTCCTTCTCTCTTTCTCTTTGTCTTGTCTATTTAATCTGGCTCAGTGATTATGAAGGCTGAGATGTCTCGTGATCTACTCTGCAAGCTGAAGACCCGGGAAAGACAATGTTCTACTTTGAAGGCCTGAAAACTGGAGAGCTGATAATGTAGATCCCAGTCCAAATCTGAAGGCCTGAGAGCCGGGAGCACCAAGGGCAGGAGAAGATTGATGTTCAGGCTCAAGCAGTCAGGCAGAGAGCCAGTGAATCCTCCCTTTCTCTACATTTTTGTTCTGTTCAGGCCCTTAAGGGAATAGATGATGCCCAACCACAAGGGACAGGGCAATCAATCTGCTTTCCTCAGTCCACGGATTTTAAAGCTGATCTCTTCTGGAAGCGTACAAACACCCTCACAGACATACTCAAGGTGATGTGTAACCAGATATCTGGGCATCTTGCAATCCTGTTGAGTGGACACATAAAATTCACTGTCACACCTCCCCAGCACAGTGAGCCATAAAACCACTTCTCAAATGATCAGAGTGAAAGCATGAGATAAAACTTGTTTGCCTTTCTGGTGAAGATATCATGCATCATAACATTTCAACTTATTAGGGCAAGGACTGGCAAATGTTTTCTGTACGGGGCCGGATAATGGGTCTTAATAGGGTTCCATTCAGATCTCTTCTACTTCACATGCTATAAATCGGCATTTCCATCAGTCTGATGTGTTCTGCTGTGTTTCTTAGAGATGTTATCTCATGCTTTCAGTCATGCGGGCGGTACTCTTTCTTTCTATCTACAGCTGATATATATCAAGGATGTTTTCCTATTTTCATATTCCTTCAGTGACTTCTATATGATTCTGGGGGTGGAGGAGCAGTTGAATGCAGTTTAACATTTAGATTTAGTCTACCACTTTTCTATGGAACCTGAAGAATGATTTTAAGTTCGAGCCTGGGTGAACTACTAGCACAGCCTGTCCAGGCATTCCCTAAATCCCCTTTTCCATAGTTTTCTGGCAGCCTCTGCTTGAAAGAAACTACCTGCTTCCCAGTGGGTGGTTAAATTTAGATCCAGGCTAATCTGGAAAAAGCACAGGATTAGGAATGGAGACATGATTTCCAGTCTCAAGTCTGTCATCAATTATTTATATGACCTCAAGCAAGTCACAATCTCTCTAGGCCAGGTTTCTCATCTATATATTAAGAAGTTTGGTCTAGATTGATGGTTTTCAAACCAAGATCCTGTGCAACGTGGGCCTGTTACCAGTGTAACTGGGGTTTTGGGGCCTTGATATGGGGTAATGGCCTGACTTTTCCTAATTCTCAAATAAATAAGGTACTGAAGAGACTTTCTTTTCTCAATTTAAGGCTCTTTACCCATAAATTTTTCTTAAATATTTTTTTTTTAAATTTATGACTATTTGGACTACCTGATTAAAAGTGTATATGAAAAAGTAGTAAATGATTCTCATTTGAAATATTTGGAAACAACCGTTTATTTCAGTTTTGAAGAAGTGTGTGCTTGTGGTAGTGACTTTTTTTTTTTTAATTTTTAAAATTTTATTTATTTATTTATTTTGAGACAGAGTTTTACTCTGTCGCCCAGGCTGGAGTACAGTGGTGCAACCTTGGCTCACTGCAACCTCCGCCTCCTGGGTTCAAGTGATTCTCCTGCCTCAGCCTCCTGAGTAGCTGGGATTACAGGCGCCCACCACCATACCCAGCTAATTTTTGTATTTTTAGTAGAGACAGGGTTTTGCTATGTTGGCCAGGCTGGTCTCGAACTTCTGACCTCAGGTGATCCACTCGCCTCGGCCTCCCAAAGGGTAGTGACTTTATATTGTACACATATAGTCATGTTATGTTTAAGTGAAATTGGTCTCAGTTCACATGGTATTAAAATATATCAATATTGCAGTATTCTGAAAAGGTGCTTCCCACGTGAGCAAGTGTGAGAACTGCTGTTCATATGTGTATTTTGGGACTTAATATTCAATACATCCAATGTAGCTATATTTTCTTCTGGCTAAATTGTTTTCAATTCACATGAAATTAAATATATCAGCACTTCATAATATATAGCAAAGAATGCCATGGATTTGCAGGTGGTTACCATCTGGACAAGTCTGAGGATGATGAAATGTTGTATAAGGTTTCTCCCAGATCTTTTTGAAGCTCTTCATTTTAAAGAGTGTCTCCTTAAGTTATGCTTTCTGTTCACTACCCTCCCTTGCCCCTTTTTGTTTGTATGTGTTTTTTAACCAAACATCAACTCCTTCAGTATCTTGCTATTATCTGTTCTCTACACATCCAGCCCGGGAGAGTTGTTTCGCTAAGAGCATAGCACCGATGGGAAGGACTGCCTATTTTCCAGAACAGCAGTGCTGTTACACCATTCTGCCATTTAGCCCTAGGCTCAGTCCTTGCAGTTTGATTGACAATCCCAAACAATGTGTCAGTGTGGGTTTTAGACATACAGGTTGAAAATCAATCCATAATGGGACTTTGTTTTTGAGGTCTAAATGGGAGACAAATATAAAGACTAGATGTCCTGGAGGTACCTTCTGGGCTTATCTCTGCCTTATGATGTTTGACAGCAGTGGGATACTACCTTGTTGTGGTGGTTTTGTACCTTGTTAACTTGGTTAGATTGGAACTGTTTTCCCCTGAATCTCCTTGCCTGTGTGTACTGGGTTAGGGTTGGGGACAAGAGAAATTTGCACAAGATTTGGGAGGCAGCCATTATATTCCAAAGGCTGTTGTCTGGCGCTGGGAGCTCCTGCGGCTTGTGCATGCGGTCGCTGGTCTGCTGACTCCCATGTGTCCTCTCTGTTTCCTGTGTCACATCTAGTGTATCTTCCCAACTTCTGGGCCTACTGACTGACAGTAGCTTCAGGCAGATACAGAGGCCACATCCTTCCATAGATTCAGCAGCTCCCACAATTACATAGATTCCGATTCCTATAATAAACTCCTAATTCCATAGTGATCCTGCTTGCCCAGTGGAACTCTGTGTGATACACTTGCCAATGGCACTGTTTGCTGTTTCAACTTCGTTTTACCATAAAGAGGTGTGGAGTGGAGGAGGGAACACATACATGCCTTTTCTTTAGTTGATTCCGCTTCTCTGAAGAGCACTGCTGGCTAATAATAACTCAGAGCAGCACTAAGGAGGCATGGAATGGATGAAATGGATAAAAAGATGGAAAGAAAACACATCCACTAAAAAGGTCATCTCTGCCTCTGGCATCAAATTTATGGCTCGCCTCCACTCATTTTCAAGATGTTACTTCAGTTTGGTTTTATAATTTCTGTGGTCCCTTAAACCTCAGAAACTAAAGACCAGTGTGTGTTCTAAATAAGTCAATGATTATTTGCATAACTCACTCTATTACTCTATCCTGAATGGGACTCTGCTTCTTACGTGTGCTATCAGGACAGAGTTGAAGTTTTGATGCGAGGTTCATGGAGGTCATTACTGCTTTTCCAAGCAAACAACTGCAGAAAACAGGACTCTCTCTTCAAGTCCCCATCACCACCCTGAAAATAGGTCAGGGCTATGACTCTCTACCTACATGGGAAACCAGAGACCAAATATCAAAAGTATTTTTACTTTCAAGGAAGCCTAGAGTTCAGAGATTCCTTTTATTATTATTATTATTATTATTAAGCTTTTAGGGTTAGTGCTAATGTGTTACTCTGACATTTCCAGTAGTAAGGTCCTGAACTCAACCTCCTTGTGTCAGATCAGTGTTTTACAAAGTTCACTCATTTGTGTACCCAGTTTCATAATTTTATACACTTGGACTATTTATTAATTTAATAATGTTTACTTAAATATATTTACCACATTTTTTGAATCTTACGTACTATCTACTGTAAGATGCACCCTTATCTTTTTTTTTTTTAACCACCAAAAAAGAAAAAAAAAAACCTGCCAACTAAATTATAACACAATGCCTTCTTATCCTAGGAGTTTTACTTTTCACTTACTGAAAATCCTCACTGGCCAGTCATGGTGCCTCACACCTATAATCCTAGCACATTGGGAGGCCGCGGCTGCTGGATCACCTGAGGTCAGAAGTTTGAGACCAGCCTGGCCAACATGCCAAAACCATGTCTCTACGAAAAATACAAACATTAGCACGTGCCTGTAATCCCAGCTACTTGGGAGGCTGGATAGGAGAATTGCTTGAACCCAGGAGGCAGAGGTTGCAGTGAGCTGAGATCATGCTACTGCACTCCAGCCTTGGAGATAGAGTGAGACTCTATCTCAAAAAAAAAAAAAAAGGCTCACTTAGACTTCTCCTTCGCCCTGGATGACTTTCTGAACTATTTTCCAGTCAGTTTTTTAAAAGTCTTTTTGGTTCCGTGTCCAAAGCTATGAATGTTAATAGAGTCATGGCCTACATAAATCTGTCTTGCTTTGCACCAGTCTTGTCCAGTGTAAAACCCCTGAGTTTCTAGTCCAGGGACTCCTGGGCTTGGGTTCAGGAGAGAGGTGAATGTGACAAGGAGACTGTATGGACTGGACCCAGGAGGGTTGGGGAGAGGAGTTGCTGAGTACATGTTTTTTGTTACTGCTTGGGTCTACTCTGTGGGGCAAGAGGGCAGCCAGAGACAGTGAAATCCAAAAGATTATGAGACACATCTTGATTTTAGAGATATCAAAATATGGATGGGAAAAATTCAACTGAGACTGAACAGTATCACTTCTTAAAAAAGAAACTTTGTATTGCCACCCAAACTACAAAGCCAATATAGATTGACAGAAGTAAAAATGGAAAACAATACAATAAAATATATGATTTTAAATTCTAGCTGGATTCTATGACTATGGAGGGCTCTCCACCTGAGGCAGGCTCCAAAAGGGGAAATTTGTCAGTGTTGGATAGGTTTTAAATCATATTAATATCTAACAGAGACTTTCTTCTTTATTGAATCAGAAGGATTGGAGAGTGTTAATTAATGCGAGGTCCAGGAACCATCTAAAACCATGTTAGTAGATCCCACCAGTAGTTACACTTTGGAAAACATAGTGTAAGTAAGTACTGCCTTTTTTTTTTTTTAAAGACACAGTTTCGCTCTTGTGGCCCAGGCTGGAGTGCAGTGGTGCAATCTCCGCTCACTTCATTCTCTGCCTCCTGTGTTCAAGTGATTCTCCTGCCTCAGCCTCCCAAGTAGCTGAGATTGCAGGTGCTTGCCACCATACCTGGCTAATTTTTGTATTTTAAGTGGAGCCAGAGTTTCACCCTGTTGGCCAGGCTGGTCTTGAACTCCTGACCTCAGGTAATCCACTTACCTCGCCCTCCCAAAGTGCTGGGATTACAGGCGTGAGCCACCGCACCAGGCCCGTCCTTGAGGTATTTGCTTTTTTATCTCCTGGCAAGAATGCAAATAAGTAGATCAGGAAAGGCCAAACTAAAGGTGTAAGTCAGGTATAAGCAAGGAAGAGCGGATAAACAGAGATAAGTCAGAATTAAAAAACAAACACACAAATAAAAGTGCATATATGTGTATGTAGTTCACATATTTAAATATCAGTATTTTCGACCCATACATTAGTTTTAAAAGGATGAGAGAATTAACTTGATTATAAAATTGTTTCCTGTTTAAATCTTTAAAAAACCAACCAAACAAAAACCAAGTCTTTCTATAAAGTCAGAATTGGCAGAACAATCTGCCAATCTGAATATTCAGAGGCACTGTTTCATAAGTTTTCTGTCGCTTCCTAACAAATTGCCACAAGCTTAGGAGTTGAAGACAACACCTGTCTGTTAGCTCCATTCTGTAGGTCTGTCATTTTGTGGGTCAGAAGTCTTGCAAGGCTCCGCAGGGTTTTTTGTTTAGGGTCTCTCGCAAGGTGCGGATCATGCTGAGCTCTTATCTGAACTCTCTGGGGAAGAATTTGCTTCCAAGCTCATTGAAGCTGTTGTTGATATTCAGTTGCTTGTGATTGTAGGATTGAGGTCGCTTTTTTTTTCCTGGCCATGGGCTAGGGGTCAAGTTCAGTTCCTAGAGGCCTCTCCTTGCTCTGATCCTTGCACAGGGCCCCTCCATCTTCATAGCTAGCAATGGCATGTCAAATGCTTAGGCTTTGAAGTCCTCTGATTTCTCTGTCTGCCACTAGTCAGAAAACTCTCTACTTTTGAAGGACTCGTGTGATTAGATCAGGACTTTCCATCTGCAAATCCCTGTACAATAGTACCTAGATTGGTGTTTGAGTTAACAAGAGTGAGGATTCTTGGTGGGCCATCCTTACAGTTCTGCCAACCACAGTTTTCCTCCAGAATCAAGCTTGATTGTACAGAAATGAAATGGAGACCCTTGAGACGTTTCCATAGTAATTCTGGAGAGAATTAAAGGAACTTAAACTAAAGTCTGCCTTCTAGTGGATAATGTTACAGTAAGGCTCCAGAGTAAATCTCCAACCATAATAAATACAGAAGAGTTAACCTTCTATGTAGTTTTACCTGAATACAAGCCATTTCATGGTTATCCATAAGTGAATTTCACTTAGATATAACAATTTGACAAAAGGATATAATGTCTCATCTCTAAACACTGAGATACCCTTAAATGCGAGTAGAGGTTTTATTTTACTTACGGAATTTTGTTGTTTCCTGTTTAAGATTTAAACAGGCAACAATTTTATAATCAAGTTAATTCTCTCATCCTTTTAAAACTAATGTATGGGTCGAAAATACTGATATTTAAATACGTGAACTACATACACACATATGCACTTTTATCTGATTCTGCTTAAAAGTTAGAACCGTCAACTGCTGACTCCTACTTTATTATTCAGAACTCAATCACTGTAGGAAGGCAGATAAGTTCAAAGATACAACAGGATTCTGGAGCCAAAATACACTAACTTCATCCTACTGAAAGGAGACAGTTGTGTCCCACTGCGATGATGGAGTTCAGGCTGCAGTGAAAGTTCAGGCAGGCCGGCTGTAGCACCTCCCCACTCTGCAGCGTGCAGCTTCTATCTGGCGCTCCCCGGAGCTGGGAATTTACCACAAACACCACCTTGGGGAACAGTGTTAGCAGCTGAGAAACTGCAGAAACAAGCTGCTTCTCAGCGACTCCCAGATACTATCAGAATGCTAGAAAATAATTAAAATCCTAATTAAGTAGTTTCTCATCTGGCTCATTTGAAGATGCTCCAAAATGGTCAGATTTAAGGCATGGTAAACAGCTGAAGTGTTAAATTTGCTTGGTAGTTAAAACCTTTGTTAGAGGTCAGGTTTACATAAAGAATGTGAAATGGAGAATGAGACAGTATCTGCATAATTCAAATGCAAAACAATTTTGCTTGAGTTATTTGTGTCTTTCAAGCACAAACCTATCTTTTATTTCACTCTTTTGGCATCAATACTGGTTCCTTCTTGTTTTAGCATAGTATTGTGCAAAGGATAAATTTCATATTGTAAATAATATAGAAGATATGGGAGACAGGTTGGAAAAATCCTAAGAATACAATGAGATTTTAAATAATAATTAAACCTGTTTAGATTTTTCTAGTTTTGACTTTTATTACTTATAAAATTATCAAGTTGTATATGTTTTACTACTTGGCGTTAGTTTTATGCAAAAAAGCTCATACAACATATATAAAATCTATGTACATTTATAAATGAAATTTAATTGTGGCTTTGTATTTTGGAAGATAATTTCCTTCTGATTACCTTCTCTCAGGTTTATTTTACTTTTTCTCTAGTATGGATCTAATAAGGACCAAACGTTACTGTGTTTTCCAGAGACACAGTTTGTCAGGAGACATCTGTTAAAATTATAGCATAAAGATGCATTCAAGTCTACACATACTAAACCTTTGAGCTCTGTGTGTGAATGTGTGTGTACATATGCTGTACGGATACTCAGTAGTCATTTGTTATGTTATTATTTTAAAATTGCTATTTAGAAGTGACATGCGACTGGGCGCAGTGGCTCACGCCTGTAATTCCAATACTTTGGGAGGTCAAGGTAGATCACCTGAGGTCAGGAGTTTGAGACCAGCATGGCCAACATGGTGAAACCCCATCTCTACGAAAAATATAAAAATTAGCTGGGCGTGGTGGCAGGCGCCTGTAATCCCAGCTATTTGGGAGGCTGAGGCAGGAGAATTGCTTGAACCTGGGAGGCGGAGGTTGCAGTGAGCCGAGATCGTGCCATTGCACTCCAGCCTGGGTGACAAGAATACAACTCTGTCAAAAAAAAAAAAAAAAAAAAAAATTGAAGTGATATACACATACCAATATCTAAATGTTTAAGTATATTGATATCATAATTAATGTTAGCTTCTGGCAAATTTTTAAATAGAAGAATGTGTCTCCTAAAATTCCCACCCTTTTCAGACTTCAAACCCACCCTTTTGCATGTTTTGCTGCTGCCAAACTTTGCCTCTGGGACTCTTACTATTTCATTACCTGCTTTCCTCTGTTTCTTCCTCCCAATCTTCCTCTCTCATCCCAACCTTTTGATTGGAGAAAAGTGTAGTGCTTGAAAGTGTTAACTTTGGAACAGGATTGCCTGGTTTGAATCCACCCTGTGCCACTTACAAGCCATATTATATTGGGCAAGTCACTTAATCTCTTGTGCCTGTTTTCTCAATGGGAAAATGGGAATAATATTAGCATTTACCTTATAGGATTATTGTGAGGAGTGAATGAATTAAAGCACATAGAATACCCTTAATAATTATATTATTTCCATTATACTATTATTTCTGGAACCCCGATCTACCTTAAACAAAACCACCTACTTCCTTAGCCTTAACATATCCTTTACCTGTTGGCCCCAATTGAAACTTAAATTTTTTTCTAAGGACAACTCTACTAACTCAAGCAAAGGTGGCCTTTCTTCCAAATCTAGCTTTCCTCAGTCACTTCCAATCTACTATTCTTGACCTATGAAGAAAATTTCCTCTTCATTTAAAGCTTCTATCAGTATTTGCCTTCATCTACCTTCTTTCTACTTAGGCTTCCACGTTTATTGAGAATTTGACACTTAGGTCATAGTTTTCCTTTCTTCTGCAAGTCAACATACTGGCTAATTTCAGCATCCATGCAGAAGACCCAGCCAACACTCCAGCTTCCCAGTACAGTCCGCCCCCTCTCATCTGTGGTTCACTTTCCATTGTTTCAGTTACCCATGGTCTACTGCCATCCAAAAATGTTAAATGGAAAATTCCAGAAATAAGTTTTAAATTGTGCACCGTTCTGAGTATGAGGATGAAATCTTGTGCCATCTCTCTCTGTCCTACCCAGGACATGAATCATCAGTTGGTCCAGCATATTGTTGCTGTATACACTCCTCACTCAGTTGTCATTGTCTTGGTTATCAGATTGACTGTCACAGAGTCACAGTGCTTATGTTCCAGTAACCCTTATTTTACTTCATAATGGCTCCAAAGTGCAAGAGTTGTGATGCTGGCATATTGTTATAATTATCCTCTTTTATTATTAGCTATTATTAGCTATTGTTGTCAATCTCTTACTGTGCCCAATTTATACATTAAGCTTTATCATAGGTATGTACATATAGAAAACAAACATACTATATACAGGGTTTGGTATCATTCATGGTTTCAGGCATCCACTGTGGGTCTTGGAATGTATTCCCTGGGGCTTAGAAGGGACTAATGTAATTGATCTCCTTATTCTGATGACCTTCACCTTCTTAACACTCCAGTCCCACCCTAGACATTATTCTCCTAGATCTGCTCTATCTCAGAAATTATATATTTAGATATCATATTATTTGACCACAATGATGGTCAGTGGAAAATGCTGAATGAACAACTGCTCCACTTAGACTGTAAGTTAGATTCTTGACAATAAGACTTGGATCTTTTGTTTTTTGTGTTTTTTTGAGCGAGTTTTGCTCTGTTGCCCAGGATGGAGTGCAGTGGTGCAATCTCTGCTCACTGCAACCTCCACCTCCCAGTTCAAGACATTATTCTGCCTCAGGCCCCCAAATAGCTGGGATTATAGGTGCCTGCCACCATGCCTGGCTAATTTTTGTATTTTTAGTAGAGATGGGGCTTCACCATGTTGGTCAGGCTGGTCTCGAACTCCTGACCTTTGGTGATCCGCCCACCTCAGCCTCCCAAAGTACTGGGATTACAGGTGTGAGCCACCGCGCCCAGCCAAGGCTTGGGTCTTATGCTCGCTTATATGCCTTCCCCACAAATCAAATAATAGGAGATTAAGATCTTGTCTGATTGGCTTATTTATTGACACCTTTCCAAACCTACTGGAGTAAACTAATACCTATTCTCTTTCTTTCCCTTAATGGAAGTGGAAATAGTTCTTATTACATGCAGCCAATATTTAGTAACAGAGACTATGATGTCACCTGAATATAGGTGTGGGCAATACTTTCTGAAGAACTGAACTATATTTTCATCAAACTATTCTGATATCCTTTGCTAACCCTAACTGAGACCAGTTAGATTACTTTCAGATAATTCTTGTAGCTAGTCACAATTCTAGGAGAAATGTATTGGAAGGGATAAAGGCAAAAGAGATTATATGCTTGAAGGCTATTGTTACAGAATATTCTAGATTAAAGGTAAGAAACCTGATGTACATTTGTAAAGTTACGCACCAACAGCATCTTAGTTTTCAGAATCCCAATTGTAGGACCATATCCTTACCTGTATTTTTTGTTCTTATAATAAATGTTTATATTACAAATCAATACATGATTATTTTCTAAATATTTGAAAAAAAGAAAAGCAGTGAGGAGAAAGAAATACCACCTGTGATTCCACATCATATTACAGCAATATAAATATCTGACCGGGCGCGGTGGCTCACACCTGTAATCCCAACACTTTGGGAGGCCGAGATGGGTGGATCACGAGGTCAGGAGTTCGAGACCAGCCTTGCCAACATAGTGAAATCCCGTCTCTACTGAAAATACAAAAAATTAGCCAGGCTTGGTGACAGGTGCCTGTATTCCCAGCTACTCAGGACGCTGACGTAGGAGAATTACTTGAATCCAGGAGGCAGAGGTTGCAGTAAGCGGAGATTGAGCCACTGCCCTATAGCCTGGGTGACAGTGCAAGACTCCGTCTCAAAATATATATATATCTCTCAGTATAATAACATACTGAAAGATGTCTTTTGCTAGGTACTTATTAATATATAATACATGCAGATATACATGTTCTCTTTTACAAACAAGTAATTATTAATACTGTGCATGGTATTTTGTAACCCTTTTCCTACTTAATAATACACAGTCAGCTCTCCATATTCCATGGGTTCCACGTAGGTGGAGTCAACCAACTGCAGAGCAAAAATCTTTGGAAAGGCCAAGGGCAATGGCTCACACCTGTAATCCCAGCACTTTGGGAGGCCGAGGTGGCTGGATTGCTTGAGTGCAGGAGTTCGAGACTAGCCTGGGCAACATGGTGAAACCCCATCTCTACTAAAACTACAAAAATTAGCTGGACATGGTGGCATGCACCTGTAGTCCCAGCTACTCGGGAGGCTAAGGTGAGAGGATTGCTAGGACCTGGGAGGTCGAGGCTGCAGTGAGCAGTGATCATGCCACTGTGCTCCAGGCTGGGCATCAGAGCAAGAACTTGTCTCAAAAAAAAAATTTGGAAAAAAAGTTAGGTCTGTACTAAACATGTACAAACATTTTTATCTTGTCATTATTCCCTAAACAATATGGTATAACAACTATTTACTTAGCATTTATATTGTATTTGGTATTATATATAATAGGGATGATATAAAGTATACAGATGTACACAGAATATAGGCAAATACCACATCATTTTATATCAGGGACTTGGACATCCACAGATTTTGATATTGCAGGAGGTTCTAAAATCAATTCCTCATGGATACTGAGGGACAGCTATATATTTCATTTCCTTGTTAATAAACAATATAGTTTGCTATAACATCATTTTTAATGAACCCGTGGTATTCCACCAAATAGATGTAATATACCTTAACCAAACTACTATTGTTGAACACAAAGATTGTTTGTTTCAAGAATGCTATATCGAAGTCTTTTCATACTTCTTTTAACTATTTCTTTGGGCTACATTCCTAAGTTAATTCCTAGATCAAATTGCATATACTTTAAAATGTTTTCTCTTAAACATTACACAAAGAATACATGCTAGTTGTTTAAAAAATCCAATTCAGGGAGGCCAAGGTGGGTGGATCATGAGGTCAGGAGATCGAGACCATCCTGGCTAACACGGTGAAACCCCATCTCCACTAAAAATACAAAAAATTAGCTGGGTGTGGTGGTGGGCACCTGTAGTCCCAGCTACTTGGGAGGCTGAGGCAGGAGAATGGCATGAACCTGAGAGGCGGAGCTTGCAGAGAGCTGAGATCGTGCCACTGCACTCCAGCCTGGGCGACAGAACGAGACTCGGTCTCAAAAAAAAAAAAAAAAAAAAATCCAATTCAACAATGTATAGGGTCAATGTGTATTTGTCTAGTCACGCTCTCCGTATTAAATATTGCTAGAGTGAAATTTTGCAAAAACAGTTAATATTTTTCTTAGACTAATTCCTAATGTCATGTGGCTGAATCTCAGTATGTGCATTTCTAAAAGCTCTTGACATACACTGCCAGATTGTCCTCAAGGAAGGATGTGTGCTTCTTTTGGCCATGTAGGAGAGTCCTGCTTTCTTATTATACAGTCCAACACCAGATATTATCATTACAAAAATCTATCAGTTTGCTAAGTGAAAAATTGTAATTCTTTTTTACGATTTTTCACTTACCAAATTACAGTTTGGGAAGTGAAGTTGCAGTTCGCAAGTGAGTTGCAGTTTTGAGACTGGGTCCGGTGGCTCATGTCTGTAACCCCAGCTCTTTGGAAGGCTGGAGGATGGCTTGAGGCCAAGAGTTCAAGGTTACAGTGAGCTACGATTGTGCCACTGCACTCCAGCCTGGGCAACAGAACGAGACCTTGTCTGTCTGAATAAAAAATAAATAAAATAAAATTTGCATTTTTGATTCATGGTGATGTTAAATACCTTAAAATAATGATTGGTTTTACTTCATTTAAGTTTTCATATACTTGGTTTCTTTTTCTATTGACTCATGCTTCAGGAACTGGCTAGTTGTTCAACAAAACTATTTCACTTTCCTAAGAAGCACACAGCTAGACTACATTTCCCAGTCTTCCATGCACTTATATATGGCAACTTGACTGCATTCTAGTTCAAACTGTCATAAACCTCTGTAGGTTACAAATCCTCCACAAGTCTCACCAGGCTAAAATCAAAGCATCAGTAGATTTGTGTTCTTTTCTGAAGACTATAGAGGAGAATCTGTTTCTGTGTTCATTCCAATTGTTGGGAGAATTCAGTTCTTTATGGTTGTAGAATTAAAGACTGATTTTTGCTGGCTCTCAGGTGAGGATTGTTTCTAGCTCCTAGAGGCCGCTTGCATTTCTTGGCTTCAAAGCCAGTGGTGGGTCTAGTACCTCTTACGCTACGAATTTCTCCTGCTTTATGTCTCTGACTTGTGATTCTACCTTCCTCTTGTATTTTAAGGATTGCACTGGTCCCATTCAGGGATAATTTCCCTACTTTACGGTCTACTATTTAGCAATCTTTATTTTATCTGCAACCTGATTTACTTTAGCAATGCAAGGTACCATATTTATAGGCATACACACTAAGCCAAAGATAATGAGGGCCAACATTCACTGACCATAACACTCTCTTTTTCGATGTTTCGAATACGATGTTTAGGACAGACATGGTTGATATTTGTATTCCTTAAGTTTAGACCAGTGATTGGCACAAGTAGTGTAAATAAGGCTCTACTGATAATACAGGAACAAAATTTTCATCCAATAACCTGATTAAACTGTACCACTAAGCCTCCATTCCAATATCCTTATATTTGAGTGTCTGTTCCAGGTGGCTTTAAATATTTCTGTGAAGAAGATTTTGGCATAAATAAATAACATCTATCTTCTGAAACATACCATTAACCTTTTTCATAATGCCATTTTCCTTTATTTTGTATGTTATTTTCTACACTGACCTTATTCTTCTTAATAACTCCTTTCATTTTCCCTCTGCAAGCCTTCTGTGGATGTGGAAAATACAACCACTGCCAAGTGGGAATTCAGGTATAGAATATTTATGTGATTCTCAAAGATAAGCACCTTGTATAGACAGGACTATAATGACTGCACAACTAATTCTTTGTGGGTGTCCTCATCGCAGAACCAAATAATCTCTCTCTTTTTCTCTTATTGCTGTAAAATAAATGTAACACAAAATTTGCCATTTTACCCATTTTAACTGTGCAGTTCAGTGACATTAACTGCATTCACGTTGTGCAACTTCTTCACCAGTTTCCAAACTTTTCCATCACCCCAACATCACTCTACCCTTAATCTCTTTTTGAAAATCTCTTTAGTTAACTAATTTCAACATTTACTTATTTTGTGAAATTTAAATATTTCTACTCCTAAGAAAAATCAATGCCAGTTTGTTATTAATTCAGAGTAATCTCAGCTGGGTGTGGTGGCTCACGGCTATAATCCTAGAGCTTTGGGAGGCTGAGGCGGGCAGATCACTTGAGGTCAGGAGTTCAAGACCAGCCTGGCCAACATGGTGAAACCCCATCTCTACTAAAACTACAAAAATTAGCTGGACATGGTGGCATGCACCTGTAGTCCCAGCTACTCGGGAGGCTAAGGTGAGAGGATTGCTAGGACCTGGGAGGTCGAGGCTGCAGTGAGCAGTGATCATGCCACTGCGCTCCAGGCTGGGCATCAGAGCAAGAACTTGTCTCAAAAAAAAAATTTGGAAAAAAAGTTAGGTCTGTACTAAACATGTACAAACATTTTTATCTTGTCATTATTACCTAAACAATATGGTATAACAACTATTTACTTAGCATTTATATTGTATTTGGTATTATATATAATAGGGATGATATAAAGTATACAGATGTACACAGAATATAGGCAAATACCACATCATTTTATATCAGGGACTTGGACATCCACAGATTTTGATATTGCAGGAGGTTCTAAAATCAATTCCTCATGGATACTGAGGGACAGCTATATATTTCATTTCCTTGTTAATAAACAATATAGTTTGCTATAACATCATTTTTAATGAACCCGTGGTATTCCACCAAATAGATGTAATATACCTTAACCAAACTACTATTGTTGAACACAAAGATTGTTTGTTTCAAGAATGCTATATCGAAGTCTTTTCATACTTCTTTTAACTATTTCTTTGGGCTACATTCCTAAGTTAATTCCTAGATCAAATTGCATATACTTTAAAATGTTTTCTCTTAAACATTACACAAAGAATACATGCTAGTTGTTTAAAAAATCCAATTCAGGGAGGCCAAGGTGGGTGGATCATGAGGTCAGGAGATCGAGACCATCCTGGCTAACACGGTGAAACCCCATCTCCACTAAAAATACAAAAAATTAGCTGGGTGTGGTGGTGGGCATCTGTAGTCCCAGCTACTTGGGAGGCTGAGGCAGGAGAATGGCATGAACCTGAGAGGCGGAGCTTGCAGAGAGCTGAGATCGTGCCACTGCACTCCAGCCTGGGCGACAGAACGAGACTCGGTCTCAAAAAAAAAAAAAAAAAAAAATCCAATTCAACAATGTATAGGGTCAATGTGTATTTGTCTAGTCACGCTCTCCGTATTAAATATTGCTAGAGTGAAATTTTGCAAAAACAGTTAATATTTTTCTTAGACTAATTCCTAATGTCATGTGGCTGAATCTCAGTATGTGCATTTCTAAAAGCTCTTGACATACACTGCCAGATTGTCCTCAAGGAAGGATGTGTGCTTCTTTTGGCCATGTAGGAGAGTCCTGCTTTCTTATTATACAGTCCAACACCAGATATTATCATTACAAAAATCTATCAGTTTGCTAAGTGAAAAATTGTAATTCTTTTTTACGATTTTTCACTTACCAAATTACAGTTTGGGAAGTGAAGTTGCAGTTCGCAAGTGAGTTGCAGTTTTGAGACTGGGTCCGGTGGCTCATGTCTGTAACCCCAGCTCTTTGGAAGGCTGGAGGATGGCTTGAGGCCAAGAGTTCAAGGTTACAGTGAGCTACGATTGTGCCACTGCACTCCAGCCTGGGCAACAGAACGAGACCTTGTCTGTCTGAATAAAAAATAAATAAAATAAAATTTGCATTTTTGATTCATGGTGATGTTAAATACCTTAAAATAATGATTGGTTTTACTTCATTTAAGTTTTCATATACTTGGTTTCTTTTTCTATTGAC
>NW_012101885.1:2284-13562 GCF_000951045.1 Mandrillus leucophaeus | reverse complement strand
GGCATTACAGTGATCATTATTAAGTAATTCAAATGGGGTGTAATACAATAGCTTGTAATTAATATTATTTGCACTACAATTCTGGTTAGTTTAAATACATTTAATACATGAATTATGACACCTTTTGCAAGGGATTCGATCAATGTTGTAACTTCCAATATGTTAAATATAGCAGTATGATTCCCGTGTAGTATTACTAATATTTCTAAAAACGTGATTTTTGACTCAATAATTTGCCAAATTTACTAAGGTTGAAAAAACTTAAAGAGAGTCAGAAGAGAAAATGGGTTTCTCTTCACAAACTGATCTTTACCCAATATACTAAATAACTGATAGAATTTGTTTTAGTGAACTGAGTTCTACTGTCTGTTACTCTGGAGTAATAGTCACATTCAATTTGTTTTATTAAAATACACTTTAGTTTTAGTTTACTTACTGATAGCTCTTGAAACAAGATATTAGTTGAGTCATTTGAATGAATCTAATTAAAAAGCTATGATTGAGAAATGCAAGTGAGAGAGTCTTTTTCCCCCCTAATATGTAGACTTTATTAATGTCAGAAATCGTTGTGGAAGGATGTGATACCATGAAACGAACATTTAACATGTAACTTAGCAGATGAATAGAAGTAGCTTTATCTGCAGCTAAATGTTCTAATTTATTTACCTAACTAAATATACAGTGGACAGCTTTCCATGACAGTCAGTGATCACAGTATAAAATTCAGTAATTCACAGATATTTGGAATAGGTAAGTTTGATAAAAGCCTTTTTTGTTTTAACCATATGCCTCCTGAATTGTGTTATCTCAATATATTTTCTATCATGATTTTGAAACTATCTTCCTATGAAAAATATTTTAGTCCAAATATGTAATAAACAAAGATTAACAAGCATAAAAGAAAATGTCAAGACAACTTTCTCATCAATATTAAAGAAAATATTTAAAGAAACCACAAGGAGACTGGAAATGGAAATTACTAGAACTTGTACAAGTCAGAATCAGAGAGAGAATTAGAACAGTCAGTTTTGGGATAATATGAAATTTATACTCCATAAACAGCAGAGAATCAGGATAGGGTGTTGACATTTTCCCACCTACCTCCCACTGCCGTTTTCTTGTACTGCTGTACAGGCAACTTTCATGTAAATTTTGTAATCCTTCCTTAATCTTCACCTGTTAATGGACAAAACATTTGTTGCTTTTATAATATTAAAGAATTATAAAACATTCTCCAATTCTGCCTTCCTCTCACTCTTAATTTAGGGAGATAGTATCAAAGCCTTGATGAAAAATCAAGGAAATCTGTTTTCTTTTTTTAAATTCAATATTATTGACAGGGATTAGATTTAAAATTGTTTTCGAGGAGACCTCAACATTGTGGAAAGTGGATTAGTGGTAAATCAAGTTCATTTACTAGTTTGGGTTACATGATGTTAAAAGTATGAATATTTAGTTGTTACCTGTAACAAAGTGTATGTGTATCTAGAAAAAAATCTTTGAGTATACTGAACAATGAAAAGGTAAAGAAACTTGTTGTTTCTTAAAGTAATGGACAAGCTTCATTTCATAAAGTATGAGGAGATGGAATCTGGTGGCATTAAAGAAGAAAACCCCATTTCATTCCAAATGCAGCTAACATTTGAAATATAAACTGGCTCCCACTCTCCACAGATGCCTCCTTGGAGTCAGAGGACGCGATATAAATGGGGGTTTTGGTGGTGTAAGATGATGGATGAGGGTCTCTTCTGGTTGCCAGAGGATCTGTGACCAGCACAAAAACTGCTTGGTCTGGGTTAATTAATTGCAGGAACAGTTTATTCAGATGCAGGGCAAGCACCTTGGCTAAAATCTCAGCATCTGTGTTGATTAAAGATCTGAGGCTGAAGAAAGCACATAGTTGGGGGTCTTAGATAGGTTTGGGAGCCATATGGACTTCTTTTAATGAGGGAGGGCTTTTGCTATCCAAGTCTCAAAGCTATATTGTTCTAATCAGCATTAATGGAATATCTCCTGTCCAGCACCAAGTTACTTCACAGTACTATCAAGGCAATGTTTTTTCCTGGTTATTTGTTTCAATATTTTATTCAGAATCTCACCATTATATTTCATTTCCTACAGACCTGGTGATAAAACACGGTGTGAAATCTTGCCGGTTTTAAGTCCAGGGCAGACTGAACAAAAATTTATTTCTTTTAAAGGTCATTGTCAATGAAATGTCCACAAGGCTATTATGACACCTTTAGGATGTGAGTTGTAGAATGTATATTCTCTGAAATTTTATCTTGCAGATATTATGTCTGTAATCAGTTTTTCTTGGCTTTGACTTTCTTTTTATTATAGCCATGGAAATTGACTCAGAGGTTCAAATGAAAAGGGAATATGATAAAAATGAAAAAATTGAAAAAATGCATCAAAAACTAAACTTCTTTAGGCTGCTACTTTGGACATTCATAATTTGGACATTCATAATTTGGTAATATTATGGCCCCATTCCTTACAAAACTGTGGAGTTTATCAAAGGATCTCTCAGAATTATAAATGTAAACTACCCAGGGTGATAAGTCAGTTGCAAGTTTAGGCACTCACTTAGGGAAACAAAACTTGGATCTTGAGTAGTAATGTTTCTCAGGTGCTTTGTTCCTTTTACACAGTTTGATTTTCAGAGATTTCAGTCAACTGCCTGTCTTAGAGTCTATTCTGTAATTAATATTATTTGCACTACAATTCTGGTTAGTTTAAATACATTTAATACATGAATTATGACACCTTTTGCAAGGGATTCGATATGTTGTAACTTCCAATATGTTAGATATAGCAGTATGATTCCCGTGTAGTATTTTTAATATTTCTAAAAACATGATTTTTGACTCAATAATTTGCCAAATTTACTAAGGTTGAAAAAACTTAGAGTCAGAAGAGAAAATGGGTTTCTCTTCACAAACTGATCTTTACCCAATATACTAAATAACTGATACAATTTGTTTTAGTGAACTGAGTTCTACTGTCTGTTACTCTGGAGTAATAGTCACATTCAATTTGTTTTATTAAAATACACTTTAGTTTTAGTTTACTTACTGATAGCTCTTGAAACAAGATATTAGTTGAGTCATTTGAATGAATCTAATCAAAAAGCTATGATTGAGAAATGCAAGTGAGAGAGTCTTTTTCCCCCCTAATATGTAGACTTTATTAATGTCAGAAATCGTTGTGGAAGGATGTGATACCATGAAACGAACATTTAACATGTAACTTAGCAGATGAATAGAAGTAGCTTTATCTGCAGCTAAATGTTCTAATTTATTTACCTAACTAAATACACAGTGGACAGCTTTCCATGACAGTCAGTGATCACAGTATAAAATTCAGTAATTCACAGATATTTGGAATAGGTAAGTTTGATAAAAGCCTTTTTTGTTTTAACCATATGCCTCCTGAATTGTGTTATCTCAATATATTTTCTATCATGATTTTGAAACTATCTTCCTATGAAAAATATTTTAGTCCAAATATGTAATAAACAAAGATTAACAAGCATAAAAGAAAATGTCAAGACAACTTTCTCATCAATATTAAAGAAAATAAAGAAACCACAAGGAGACTGGAAATGGAAATTACTAGAACTTGTACAAGTCAGACTCAGAGAGAGAATTAGAACAGTCAGTTTTGGGATAATATGAAATTTATACTCCATAAACAGCAGAGAATCAGGATAGGGTGTTGACATTTTCCCACCTACCTCCCACTGCCGTTTTCTTGTACTGCTGTACAGGCAACTTTCATGTAAATTTTGTAATCCTTCCTTAATCTTCACCTGTTAATGGACAAAACATTTGTTGCTTTTATAATATTAAAGAATTATAAAACATTCTCCAATTCTGCCTTCCTCTCACTCTTAATTTAGGGAGATAGTATCAAAGCCTTGATGAAAAATCAAGGAAATCTGTTTTCTTTTTTTAAATTCAATATTATTGACAGGGATTAGATTTAAAATTGTTTTCGAGGAGACCTCAACATTGTGGAAAGTGGATTAGTGGTAAATCAAGTTCATTTACTAGTTTGGGTTACATGATGTTAAAAGTATGAATATTTAGTTGTTACCTGTAACAAAGTGTATGTGTATCTAGAAAAAAATCTTTGAGTATACTGAACAATGAAAAGGTAAAGAAACTTGTTGTTTCTTAAAGTAATGGACAAGCTTCATTTCATAAAGTATGAGGAGATGGAATCTGGTGGCATTAAAGAAGAAAACCCCATTTCATTCCAAATGCAGCTAACATTTGAAATATAAACTGGCTCCCACTCTCCACAGATGCCTCCTTGGAGTCAGAGGACGCGATATAAATGGGGGTTTTGGTGGTGTAAGATGATGGATGAGGGTCTCTTCTGGTTGCCAGAGGATCTGTGACCAGCACAAAAACTGCTTGGTCTGGGTTAATTAATTGCAGGAACAGTTTATTCAGATGCAGGGCAAGCACCTTGGCTAAAATCTCAGCATCTGTGTTGATTAAAGATCTGAGGCTGAAGAAAGCACATAGTTGGGGGTCTTAGATAGGTTTGGGAGCCATATGGACTTCTTTTAATGAGGGAGGGCTTTTGCTATCCAAGTCTCAAAGCTATATTGTTCTAATCAGCATTAATGGAATATCTCCTGTCCAGCACCAAGTTACTTCACAGTACTATCAAGGCAATGTTTTTTCCTGGTTATTTGTTTCAATATTTTATTCAGAATCTCACCATTATATTTCATTTCCTACAGACCTGGTGATAAAACACGGTGTGAAATCTTGCCGGTTTTAAGTCCAGGGCAGACTGAACAAAAATTTATTTCTTTTAAAGGTCATTGTCAATGAAATGTCCACAAGGCTATTATGACACCTTTAGGATGTGAGTTGTAGAATGTATATTCTCTGAAATTTTATCTTGCAGATATTATGTCTGTAATCAGTTTTTCTTGGCTTTGACTTTCTTTTTATTATAGCCATGGAAATTGACTCAGAGGTTCAAATGAAAAGGGAATATGATAAAAATGAAAAAATTGAAAAAATGCATCAAAAACTAAACTTCTTTAGGCTGCTACTTTGGACATTCATAATTTGGACATTCATAATTTGGTAATATTATGGCCCCATTCCTTACAAAACTGTGGAGTTTATCAAAGGATCTCTCAGAATTATAAATGTAAACTACCCAGGGTGATAAGTCAGTTGCAAGTTTAGGCACTCACTTAGGGAAACAAAACTTGGATCTTGAGTAGTAATGTTTCTCAGGTGCTTTGTTCCTTTTACACAGTTTGATTTTCAGAGATTTCAGTCAACTGCCTGTCTTAGAGTCTATTCATTTAGGTCATGAGTGTGACTCACATTTTATCCTGCTTTTGTTATTTTTGAACTTTTAAATTACAAAATATATCATAAATACATAGAGACATATGATGTACAGGTAGATTTTAAAAGCAATAGTAAAGTAAGCATCTGTTTTCCCCTCATCTTAAGAATTAGTACATCAGTTCTTCCTGGCGCTCTTTCAAATCTATCTCTTCCAACTCCCCTCAAAGGTAACCACATTATACATTTACATGATACTTTCCCTTCTTTTTCTTTTAAATTTTTAACCTACATTTGTTTCTGCCGTATTGTAAGTTGGAGTTATGTTGTATGTTTTGTTCTGCAACTTGTCTGTTTTACTCACTATTATGCTCCAGCAGTTCATCCATGTGGATGTGTACAGTTGTGGTTCATTTATTTACAATGCTGTTGAGGAATTCATTAAATGAATATAGCATAATTTATCAGTTCATTCTACAGATGAAGGTCTTTGCATGGTTTTAATTTTTGCTATTAGAAAGACAGAAGATATGAACATGTCTTCCGGTACAAGTGAGCAAGAATTTCTGTAGATAGGACCAAGGAGTGGAATTACTGAATCATGAAGTATGTATGCACCAAACTCAGATTTCTAGGTTATGCCTAGTTGTTTCCCAATGTGAATTTCACCAATTTCCCCACTCACCAGCAATGTTTGAGAGTTCCTGAGGCTCTAAGTCTTTCCCAATGTTTGGTATGGTGTGTGCATGCCTGTGTGTGTGTGTATATATATATGTGTGTGTGTATATATACCCACACACATTTTTAAATATATATATATATAAAACTTGCAATCCTGTTATGATATGCTCTATTGTTATAATTTTAATTAGCATTTTGCTAGTTAGTAGTACAATGCAGCACATTTTTATATGTTTATTGGTCATCTGTAATCTTCTGTGAAGTGTCTTTGCCACTTTTCTATTGGGTTGTTGATCATTTTCTTTCTTATTCTTTACAGTCTCTATATTAATCCATTGTTAACTAAGACAAATATCTTCTCCTGGTTTGTGGTTATCTTTTCACTGCCCTTTTCGTACCTATTGATGAATAGGAGTGCTGAATATCTTAAAAGTTTCATCTTGAGATAATTTTAGATTCACATACGGTTATAAGAAATAACACACAGGGATACATATACCCTTCACTCAGTTTCCCACAACGGTACCACATGGCTTAACAATATCACAACTTGGAAACTGACATTGATATAATTCATCGTCAACTTTATTCAGATATCACCAGTTTTGTACACACTCATTCATGTGTATGTGTGTATATTTAGTTCTATGCAAATTTTATCACTTGTTGTAGCTTGGTATAACTACCACCATGTTCAAAATAAAGAACTGTTCCATCACAAAAGGGCTCCCTCATCTTTTTAAAAATTTTATGTATAAAGATCTAACATGGTTTCTTTCATTGGGTAGGTGGTTTGGATATTCCACTTAAGGAAGATCACTTAGTCCAGCTTAATAAAACCTATGTCCTTTGCATACTGACAGAATCACTGGTGGCACATACTGAGGCCCTATTTCCAGATCAGACCAGGCTCGTTTGAGCAGACCAGAGCGAGAGTCCTGGCCACATTTTTGCAGGTGGCTCCAGTAGAGCTCAACTTCTTTATAGCCATGTTCATCACCTTTCTTCCACCACCCCTAACTCCTGATAACCATTCATCTGGTATCCATGTCTACAATTCTGTCATTTCTTATATAGAGTCATACAGTGTGTAACTTCTTGAGATTGCCTTTTTTTCTTTTTTTTTTTACTCAGCATGATTCCCTTGATACCCACTCAGGTTGCCTATGTCAACAGTTTGTTGTTCTTTGTTGCTGAGTACAATTCCAAGACATTGAGGTGCCACAGTTTGTTTACCTGTTGAAAGACATCTGAATATTTCTAGGTTTTGGCTATTACAAAGTTTGGTAAGAATCTGAATTTCATGCAAAGTTTTGTGAGAACACGTAATAGAATTTATTTTTTAAAGAGGTTTTAGTTTTACAGAAAAATGTGCAGAAAGTACAATGAGTGCCCATATTTCCCTCCTCCCCCTATAGTTTCCTCTTTTATTGACATCTTACACTACTGTCCTACATTTGCTACAATTGATGAGCCAATATCGATAACAGTAATATTAACTAACATTATAGTTTACATTAGAGTTCACTCTTGGTGTTGTATATTCTATGGGTTTTGACAAATGTGTAATTTCCACTATTATATTAGCATAGAGAATAGCATCACTGTTCTAAAAAGTGCCAGTGATGGACCTGTTCGTCTCTTTTCCCACTTCCCCTGAACCACTTATCTTTTTATTGTCTCTATAGTTTTGGCTTTTCCAGAATGTCATATAGTTGGAATCAGAAAAGAATTTTCAGATTAGCTTCTTTTACTTAACAATATGCATATAAGCTTCCTTCGTGACTTTTTCTGATTTGATAGCACATTTATTTTTCTTGCTGAATAATGTTCCATTGTATGAATTGTACCACAGTGTATTTATCCTTCATCAGCTGAAGGAGATCTTGGTTGCTTCCAGGTTTTGGCAATTATAAACACCACTGCTGTAAACACTTATGTGCAAGTTTTTGTGTGAATTTAAGTTTTTCACTCATTTGGGTAAATGCCAGGTAGCACAGTTGCTAAGTCCAATGGCAAGGATATAAACATTTTTGTAAGAAACTACCAAACTGTCTTCCAAACTGGCTGTACTGAACCCAAGTTCTTATTTCTCTGAGACAGGTTCTCAAGAGTACAATTGCTATGTCATAATGGCAAGTACATGTTTATTTTGGTAAGAAACTACCATATTATTTTACAAAGCAATTGTATCATTTCACAATCCCACTTGAATGAACCAGTTTTTCCAGATCTTCAGCAGCATTTAATGTTATTACCATTTTTTATTTTACCCATTCTTATAAATGTGCAGTGATACCTCATTATGATTTTAATTTGCATTTCTCTAGTGACAAATGATGCTGAGCATTATTTCATGTGTTTATTTGTCTAACAACTCTGCTTAATCTAGATACCCAAGATTTTCTATACCTTTTTTCTTAAAGTTTTATAGTTTTATTTTTACTTTATTATTATCATTGTTTTTGAGATGGAGTTTCGCTCTTGTTACCCAAGTTGGGGTACAATGATGCAATCTCAGATTACTGCAACCTCCATCTCCCGGGTTCAAGTGATGCCCCTGCCTCAGCCTCCCAAGTAGCTGGGATTACAGGAATGCACCACCACGCCCAGCTAATTTTGCCTTTTTAGTAGAGACAGGGTTTCACCATGTTGGTCAGGCCGATCTCGAACTCCTGACCTCAGGTGATCCACCCGCCTCAGCCTCCCAAAGTGCTGGGATTACAGACGTGAGCCACAACGCCTGGTCATTTTATCTTTACTTTTAACTGTATCATTTACTTTAGGTTTTATTTAAGGTATGAGGTTTAGATTGAGTTTTTTCACTCACCATGGATATCCTATTGCTCCAGTACCACTTGTTGAAAAGGCTATGCTGAATTTTAATGTAGTAAAAAGCCTTTTTTTTTTTGTGGTTAGTGGTTTTAACATCTTACTAAACATCATTGTAAAAAACAAACAAACAAAAACTCCTATATTTTCAGCTAAGTATCTTAAAGGTTTTTTAAAAAATTAACTTTAAAGAGATAAAACATATGAATAATAAAATGCATACATTTTAAGAGTACTGTTAGATGAGTTTGACAAATGAATATTCCCATGTAACCATCACTACAGTAAAGATACTGACCATTTGTATCACCCCCAAAACTTCACTGTCCCATTTGCAGTTAACCCTCTGCCCACCTTCAATCCAAGATCAACTACTCTTATTTCTATAAGTTAGTTTTTCCCACTTTATGTCTGATTTCTTTTGCTCAGCATGAAGTTTTTGAGATTCATCCATGTTGCTGCATATATCAGTAGTTCATTTAATTACCAAGTAGCTTTCTATTTTAAAGAAACACCAACATTTGTATTTCCGTTGATACACAAGGAGTGCAATTACTGGATCATATGGTAAGAGTATGTTTCATTTTGTAAGAAACTGCCAGACTGTATTCTAAAATAGCTGTACCACTTTGCATTCCCATTAGCAGTTAATGAGAGTTCCTGTTGCTCCACAACCTTGAAAGCTCTTAGTGTTGTCAGTGTTTTGGATTTGGCCATTCTAATAGGTGTGTAGTTATAGCCGGTTGTTTTAATTTGTAATTCTCTAATGACATATGTTGTTGATCGTCTTTTCATAAGCTTACTTGCCATTTCTTTTTCTTTCTTTCTTTATTTTTTTGAGATGGAGTCTCACTCTGTCTGTTGCCCAGGCTTGAGTGCAGTGGCACCATCTTGGCTCACTTCAACCTCTGCCTCCTGGGTCCAAGCATTTCTCCTGCCTCAGCCTCCAAGTAGCTGGGATTACAGGGGTGTGCCACCATGCCTGGCTAATTTTTGTATTTTTAGTAGAGATGGGGTTTCAACATGTTGGCCAGACTGGTCTTGAACTCCTGACCTCAAGTGATCTACTTGCCTTGGCCTCCCAAAGTGCTGGGATTATAGGCATGAGCCCCCATGCCCAGCCTCACCTGCCACTTCTATATCTTCTTGGTGCATGTCTGTTCAGATCTTTTGCCCATTTTTTAATTGGGTTGTTCATTTTCTTATTGGTGAGCTTAAAGAGTTACATGTATATTTTGAGTAACAGTGCTTTATCAGATATGTTTTTTGCAATATTTTCTCCTGGTCTGTGACTTGTCTTCTTATTCTCTTAACAGTGTCTTCCACAGATAAGTTTTTAATTTTAGTGAAGTCTAGCTTCACAATTATTTCTTTCATGGATTGTGCCTTTGGTGTTGAATTTAAAAAATCTTCACCATACCCAAGGTCATCTAAATTTTCTCCTATGTTTTCTTCTAGGAGTTTTATATTTTTGCATATTATGTTTATATCAGTGATTAATTTGGAGTTAATTTTTGCTGAAAAAACTAACTTTTCTCCATTGTAGTGCCTTTGCTTCTTTGTCAAAGATTAACTGACTATATTTGTGTGTGTCTATTTCTGGGTTCTCTATTATTTTCCTTTGATCTGTTTGTCTGTTTTTTCACCAATGCCACACTGTGTTGATTATCATAAGTTTACAATAGTTTTTGAAATCAGGTAGTGTCGTTAGTCCTATGACTTTGTCTCCTTGACTAATGCCTTGGCTATTCTGGGTCTTTGCTTCTCCATGTAAACTTTAGAAACAGTATGTCGATATCCACAAAATAACTTGCTGTGAATTTGATTGAGATTTGTGTTTGTAATTTTGATTGATGTCTAATAATATTGAGCATCTTTTCATGAGTGTATTGCCATTAGTATTTCCCTTTGATAAATTATCCTCACAATTGTTGCCTATTTTTAGATTGAGTTATTTGATTTCTTACTGAGTTTAGAGAATAATCTTTTCTGTCTTGAAGTCCTTTTTTAGTATATTTAGTCAGGTTTTCCTGAGAAACAGAACCAGCAGAGAGAGAGAGATGTGGAAAGAAATTGATTATGAGAGATGGACTCATGCAACTATGGAGGCTAAGAACTCCCATGATTTGCCATCTGCAAATTGAAAGCCCAGGAAAGCCAGTGGTATAGTTCCAGTTCAAACCCAAGGCCTGAAACTAGGCACATCGATGTCTCAGAGCAGGAGAAAATGGATGTTCCAGCTCAACCACAGAGCAAATTCACTCTTCCTCTAGTATTTTGTTCTCTTCAGGCCCTCAGTGGATTGGTGATGCCTATCAGAAATGACGATGGCAATCTTCTTTACTCTGGCTACCCATTCAAAAGGTAATCTCTTCGAGAAACAGCCTCCCAGACACACCCAGAAATAATGTTTCATATTGTGAATCCCTTAACCAAGT
>NW_012101885.1:0-1758 GCF_000951045.1 Mandrillus leucophaeus | reverse complement strand
TAATTCTCACTACTTAGTGGGATCACGTGAGCCCAGGAGTTTGAGGTTACAGTGAGCTATAATCACACAAATGCACTTCAGCCTGGGAAACAGAGTAAAACCCTGTTTCATAAAAAAAAAAAAAAAAAAAAAAGTCCATATTTACATAATCCTATTCTGGATATCTTTTCTGTTCCTTTGATCCATGATCTGTCCTTTCTCCATTATGACACTGTCTCCATTATTGTAGCTTTGCATTAAGACTTAAAATCAGGGAGTGTGAGTCTTCCAATTTTGTTCTATTTTTCATAATTGTTTTGTTTGTTTGGGCTTCTTTGCCTTTTATATAAAGTTTAGAATCAGCTTTTCTATACCTACAAAAACGTTCCACTGAGATATTGCTATGGTTTAGATGTTCCCTCCCAAACTCACGTTGAAATTTAATTGCCATTATGATGATATAAATAGATGGAACCTTGGCTGGGCACAGTGTCTCACGCCTGGAATCCCAGCATTTTGGGAGGCCAAGGTGGGCAGATCAGAGGTCAGGAGATCGAGACCTTCCTGGCCAACATGATGAAACCCTGTCTCTACTAAAAATACAAAAATTAGCTGGGTGTGGTGGTGCCACTTGGGAGGCTGGGGCAGGACAATCACTTGAACCCAGGAGGCGGAGGTTGCAGTGAGCCGAGATCACACTACTGCACTCCAGCCTGGCGAGAGAGCAAGACTCCTTCTCAAAAAAAAAAAAAAAAAGATGAAATCTTTACGAGTGATGAGGTCATGAGGGTTTTGCCCTCATTAATGGATTAATGTTACGAGCATTCATTCCCCCTTTTCTCTCTCTGTCTTGTGCATGCACTTCTGTGCCATGTGATGCCTTCCGTCATGTTATGATGCAGCAAGAAAGTGGACTCCCTAGACTTCAGAACCATTACCTGGATAAAAGACCATTTTCTAATTTTATTTGTTTATTTATTTAGAGATAGGGTCTCACTTTGTCACTCAGGCTGGAGTACAGTGGCATGATCATGACTCATTGCAGCCTCTACCCTTCCCTCCACACCAGGCTCAAGTAATCCTGCCACCTCAGCCTCCCAAGTAGCTGGAGCACAGGTGCATACTACCACACCCGGCTGATTTATTTTTATTTATACTTTTTGTAGAGACTAGGTCTCCCTATGTTCCCCAGGCTGGTCTCAAACTCCTGGGCTCAAGTGATTCTCCCACCCGAGCCTACCATAGTGCTGAGATTATAGGCATGAGCCACCACATCCAGCCTTTTCTCTTCAAATTACCTGGTTTGTACTATTCTGTCATAGCAGCAGAAAATGGACAGGGACCAACATTGACCAGGACTGTGTTAAATCTGTAAAGTTTGGGCATTGTTGACAGAGTAAGTAAACGGAATCTTTTAAATCATGGGCATGGTATTTTTTATTGGTTCATTTAGATCTTAGAATTCTTCAATCAGCATTTTGTAGTTCTTAGCACTTATCTTGTACATGTTTTTTAAGATTCTTACCTAAGTATTAATTTTTTTCAACTATCTTTAATGGTACAATTTTGTAAAATTTTGTAAAATTTTGGTTTTCAACTGTCTGTTGCTAATATATATTTACAGAATGGATTTGTATATGTTTTGTTATCTTTGGAAAATTTTGGCCAGGCATGGCGGCTCACGACTGTAATCCCACCACTTTGGGAGGCTGAGGCGGGAGAGTCATTTGAATCTGGGAGGCGGAGGTTGCGGTGAGCCAAGATCATGCCATTCACTCC
>NW_012101884.1:76617-109280 GCF_000951045.1 Mandrillus leucophaeus | reverse complement strand
GGTGGATCGCCTGAGGTCAGGAGTTCGAGACCAGCCTGGCCAACGTAGTGAAACTCCATCTACTAAAAATATATATAAAAAGAAATTAGCTGGGTGTGGTGGCAGGCACCTGTAATCCCAGCTACTAGGGAGGATGAGAGAGGAGAATTGCTTGAACCTAGGAGGTGGAGGTTGCAGTGAGCCAAGATTGTGCCACTGCACTCCAGCCTCGGCAACAAGAGTGAAACTCCATCTCAAAAAAAAAAAAAAAAATACAAGAATAGGCAAGTGTGGTGGCACGTGCCTATGTAGTCCCAGCTACTAGAGAGACTGAGGTGGGAGTATCATCTGAGCCCTTAGGAGGTCAAGGCAGCAGTGAGCCATGATGGCACCATTGCACTCCAGCCTGGATGACAGAGGGAGACTCTGTCTCAAAAAAAAAAAAATCTACCTGGCTCCCTTCACTAGTTTGCCGAAAAAATTAAATTGAATTACTCCAGACTTACTACATAAACCATCTTTCAGTATGTATCTTGTCAAAGTGGGTAAAATAATACTTATATAATGATGTAATTTGTCTTTAGAAGTAGCGTAAAAATGACTTGCAAAATAGCCGTTAAAAAAATTGAAATCTATTATTCAGTTTTCTCAAAGAAATGTACATTTTAAAGTCCTTGACAATTTCAAGATTAATTATCTTCCTGAAGGGAGATAACAATAGAGAGCAATTATAGCTAGAAGTTGCAAAACAAAGAATTTATGATTTTTCAATTATTGATCTATGTGTGTGGTTATTGTTTTACCTTTTATTTAACAGTAAGTTGTGTTTAACATAATCTGATTCTTTGACACTTTAAAGATCTGTCAAGTACTTTTGTCACTGCTTTTGCCTTGGTTTTTGCTTTTGGATTGCCTATTCCTGATTAACAGAAGCTTGAAGTCTCTGGTTTGGAAGTGAATCAGAATGCTGTTGTTTAATAGTGGGACGCTGAGCAGTTGACACTTTGCTGGGCTAACATCTTTTCAACGAAATGATTATATCTATTGCACATCAATCACTTGACATAACCAAAATAAAACCAGCTAAATTAAAAAATTAAAAAAAAAAAGAGAAAGTAACAGCTCTGGTGGCTGGCTGTTTTCTTCTTCACCAAACATATTCTCAGTCAGGACAGATAACTGCCAAGCCTGGCACTTCTGGAACTTTATCCTACTGTCTAGTCTTTTGTGCCCTCATCACATGCCCGTTCCTGAAGGCAGCCCAGGAACAGAGAGAAACTAGGATCAGGTTCATGAGCCTGGAGAGCAGCATCTTACGATTTTGTTTCACTAATTTGCTGATCTCTTCCGCAGCCCAGAAAATTTCCTTGTGAAGTTAACAAAATCTGGGAGGCTGCATTCAGAAAAGATGACATACACACTGACTGGTGGTTGTGGAGATAAGGATGGGAGGGTGCATGAGTGGCTTCAATGGGCTGGTGAGTCAAAGAAGGGTCTGTATGGTCACTGACGTGAGGCTAATTGAGATGTCCAGGGGGCTCCCACATCCTAACCCTGCACCACTTCTATGTCAGTGTTTGTGGTCCTAGTAGTCAGATGCAGGGATATGAGACCATGCTGAAGCTGCAGGAGCCAGGAACCCCGGGAGATGGGCCTTGCCCTTCTTCAGCAAAAGTAGGGCTAGATGCCTCTTGTTACAGTTCCTTCTAGAGCTTTTTGTAACTGGGAATGTGTGGAATTGGGGGTGGGTGGGTGAGAAGGATGAATCCTGAATACTGAGCTAGGGATAAAGGGCAAAGGACACTAAGCAGGCTCTTGTGATAATCCTGGCAAGCACTGATGTGCTTTGGACCATGATGGTGGCAATGGAAGTAGCAAGCAGTGATTGGATTCTCAATATATTTGGGCAGCAGAACTTACAGGATTCCCTAACAGAATGAATGTGGGTTGTAAGAAAAGAAGAGGAGCAAAGGACAGCTTCCAAGTTTTTGGCTCAAAGTATTGTTAATTACCAAGACATGGAAGACCATGGAGGGAACATTTTTAAATGACAGAAACCAGGAGTTCAATTTGGGGCATGTCAAATATGAGAGGATTTTTAGAGATCAGGTTGAGATGTTGAGAAGGCATTTGGACATGTTAGCCTGGAGTTTAGGAGCATTTGGTATATATAAACTTGGAAGTCAGCGATAAATTGTAATGGCAAACAAATCCTCCGGCCTTGTATATACAAGAGAGATATTAGAGGGAGTTGGGAGGACAGCTTCTAAATATTTGTTGGATGAATCAATAAATGGAATGAATTATTTTTTCCAGCTGTATGTGGAGTTTGTTTAAGCCATTTGTATTGAACAGTTTGCAATGTGATCAACAGGACAGATTTGGGGAATAATCGAGTAGGCCAGGTTCTCAGTGTGAGCTGGGAGAACATTCGTATCTGGAGATATTGTGAAATCATCTAGGGATTTTCTCAAGTTACACCACCATTCTTGGTCGAAATTTTTGTGGTGGGGAAATTTTTTTTGAGAACCATCGAGTTAGTGTTAGCACAGAATATCACAAGAAATGGCCCTGCATCCATTCTCTTTTCTTCTAATAACAGCCCTAGATTTCCATTTTTGGACCTACCTTTTCCTTTTTATCAGGCTAAGTGTTCATGGTGGTGGCTCTGTCCTTAGTTCCAGGGATAAAGCCTGTGACCCAAACTTAAACCAAACTGCAGATCACTTTCCCCAGGCCCTAGAGATTGTTTCAAATGTGGGCACATGGCCTGAATGGGTCCTATCAGAGTAAATCTTAGGGCTTCTGGGTTATGCCACCAGCACTGGCTCTTGCTTTTCTCACTGAACTTGAACTTTAGATGGATGTAAGCTGCAGCTGTGGCAGCTGTCATTACCCCGTGAAAAGTCCACTTGGAGCTGCCAAAGACCACCCCAGGAGCTTCAGAATGAAGACAACCTGGAAGGCGGAGCTGACAGGTGAAAAACAAAAAACAACTCACACCTGATTGTTTTGCTTGAATTCTGAATTCAGCAGTGCTTGAAGCCACATTGAGTCTTGACCATTTTAGTATATGATCATTAAGCAACCTTTTGCTTAAGACACACGCAGTTGAAAGAGTCCCAATTTATAATAGGCTGAGAGACAAGGTACAGTAACTAGCACTTAAGTGGGTTATCTTGGCTCTAGGCCCCAGATCCTTAGGTGCTGCACTCAGAGGCTCCTGGGCAAGGTATGTGTCTGGGGTGACCCCAAGTGCACTTGCCAATCTGAACTAGGAGGAAATACCATGTAGTGGGGGAGAGGTGAGTGTGGCAAGCATTCAGATACTTTGGGGGAACTCACTTTAAGCAAGTGTTCTGTTCCTTAAAAAGCTGCAAAAAACTGAAGTTTTGCAAATGTATATATACATATACATAAAATGTATAGTTTATTTTTCTTAGATAATTCACTCTGTAGACAAAATCCAGGTGGAATAACTTAGTGCCTGTGAACGCTGAATCCCCAAGAGTCTATCTTAATGTCGGTGCTAGAGAAACAGAATCAAATCAGAATTCTACATCCTATTTACCTCTTAATACCTGTACTCTGCAGCTGAAAAAAGCATGAAGAAGTTATTTACGTACTCATCTCATTAAAAAATAAAGCAAGGCTGGGCGCGGTGGCTCACACATGTAATCCCAGCACTTTGGGAGGCCGAGATGGGTGAATCACGAGGTCAGGAGTTTGAGACCAGCCTGACCAACATGGTGAAACCCTGTCTCTACTAAAAATCCTAAAATTAGCTGGGCATGGTGGTGCGCGCCTGTAATCCCAGCTACCCAGGAGGCTGAAGCAGGAGAATTGCTTGAACCTGGGAGGTGGAGGTTACAGTGAGCCAAGATCGCGCCACTGCACTCTAGTCTGGGTGACAGAGCAAGATTCCATCTAAAACAAACAAAAAAAAGCAAACACAACTCAGTGTGTGGAGTGTGCTATGATTTATTTTAAAAGCGCGGGTAGTGGTGGTGGGGAATAGTATGGACATTTCTATTGTAACATTCATATATTGCCGAAAAATCTTGCATTCCTTAAAGATTTCATGTTAAAAACAACAGACTTATGAGAGAGTTATGGTTGGATCACATTGTTGAAAATTAGTGCTTTGTGAAGAGCACTAACAAAAGCAAAAAACCTGTCTTAATACAAATATTAGTACAATGAGAGACAAGTTAAATTTCTTATAAATGTAGAAACACTGTAGTAAAAAAGAAAAAAAGAAATCTCTTTACTTTTAGAAATAAGGTGAAGTTAGCTTGAGGAAAGCGCTGTAAGGAAGAGTGAAGTCAGCTGAGTCACGGACACAAATGCAAAATGTGCAAAGATGAGCCAGAAGCATGGAAAAGCACCTCCAAGACAGAAGAGAACTGATCCAAGAGAAAGGAGAGGGGAGTGGGCATCACTACGGCCGGAGGGCGACACCTGCCGGTAAGAGCTGAATAGATGGTCACTGACGTGAGGCTAATTGAGATGTCCAGGGGGCTCCCACATCCTAACCCTGCACCACTTCTATGTCAGTGTTTGTGGTCCTAGTAGTCAGATGCAGGGATATGAGACCATGCTGAAGCTGCAGGAGCCAGGAACCCCGGGAGATGGGCCTTGCCCTTCTTCAGCAAAAGTAGGGCTAGATGCCTCTTGTTACAGTTCCTTCTAGAGCCTTTTGTAACTGGGAATGTGTGGAATTGGGGGTGGGTGGGTGAGAAGGATGAATCCTGAATACTGAGCTAGGGATAAAGGGCAAAGGACACTGAGCAGGCTCTTGTGATAATCCTGGCAAGCACTGATGTGCTTTGGACCATGATGGTGGCAATGGAAGTAGCAAGCAGTGATTGGATTCTCAATATGTTTGGGCAGCAGAACTTACAGGATTCCCTAACAGAATGAATGTGGGTTGTAAGAAAAGAAGAGGAGCAAAGGACAGCTTCCAAGTTTTTGGCTCAAAGTATTGTTAATTACCAAGACATGGAAGACCATGGAGGGAACATTTTTAAATGACAGAAACCAGGAGTTCAATTTGGGGCATGTCAAATATGAGAGGATTTTTAGAGATCAGGTTGAGATGTTGAGAAGGCATTTGGACATGTTAGCCTGGAGTTTAGGAGCATTTGGTATATATAAACTTGGAAGTCAGCGATAAATTGTAATGGCAAACAAATCCTCCGGCCTTGTATATACAAGAGAGATATTAGAGGGAGTTGGGAGGACAGCTTCTAAATATTTGTTGGATGAATCAATAAATGGAATGAATTATTTTTTCCAGCTGTATGTGGAGTTTGTTTAAGCCATTTGTATTGAACAGTTTGCAATGTGATCAACAGGACAGATTTGGGGAATAATCGAGTAGGCCAGGTTCTCAGTGTGAGCTGGGAGAACATTCGTATCTGGAGATATTGTGAAATCATCTAGGGATTTTCTCAAGTTACACCACCATTCTTGGTCGAAATTTTTGTGGTGGGGAAATTTTTTTTGAGAACCATCGAGTTAGTGTTAGCACAGAATATCACAAGAAATGGCCCTGCATCCATTCTCTTTTCTTCTAATAACAGCCCTAGATTTCCATTTTTGGACCTACCTTTTCCTTTTTATCAGGCTAAGTGTTCATGGTGGTGGCTCTGTCCTTAGTTCCAGGGATAAAGCCTGTGACCCAAACTTAAACCAAACTGCAGATCACTTTCCCCAGGCCCTAGAGATTGTTTCAAATGTGGGCACATGGCCTGAATGGGTCCTATCAGAGTAAATCTTAGGGCTTCTGGGTTATGCCACCAGCACTGGCTCTTGCTTTTCTCACTGAACTTGAACTTTAGATGGATGTAAGCTGCAGCTGTGGCAGCTGTCATTACCCCGTGAAAAGTCCACTTGGAGCTGCCAAAGACCACCCCAGGAGCTTCAGAATGAAGACAACCTGGAAGGCGGAGCTGACAGGTGAAAAACAAAAAACAACTCACACCTGATTGTTTTGCTTGAATTCTGAATTCAGCAGTGCTTGAAGCCACATTGAGTCTTGACCATTTTAGTATATGATCATTAAGCAACCTTTTGCTTAAGACACACGCAGTTGAAAGAGTCCCAATTTATAATAGGCTGAGAGACAAGGTACAGTAACTAGCACTTAAGTGGGTTATCTTGGCTCTAGGCCCCAGATCCTTAGGTGCTGCACTCAGAGGCTCCTGGGCAAGGTATGTGTCTGGGGTGACCCCAAGTGCACTTGCCAATCTGAACTAGGAGGAAATACCATGTAGTGGGGGAGAGGTGAGTGTGGCAAGCATTCAGATACTTTGGGGGAACTCACTTTAAGCAAGTGTTCTGTTCCTTAAAAAGCTGCAAAAAACTGAAGTTTTGCAAATGTATATATACATATACATAAAATGTATAGTTTATTTTTCTTAGATAATTCACTCTGTAGACAAAATCCAGGTGGAATAACTTAGTGCCTGTGAACGCTGAATCCCCAAGAGTCTATCTTAATGTCGGTGCTAGAGAAACAGAATCAAATCAGAATTCTACATCCTATTTACCTCTTAATACCTGTACTCTGCAGCTGAAAAAAGCATGAAGAAGTTATTTACGTACTCATCTCATTAAAAAATAAAGCAAGGCTGGGCGCGGTGGCTCACACATGTAATCCCAGCACTTTGGGAGGCCGAGATGGGTGAATCACGAGGTCAGGAGTTTGAGACCAGCCTGACCAACATGGTGAAACCCTGTCTCTACTAAAAATCCTAAAATTAGCTGGGCATGGTGGTGCGCGCCTGTAATCCCAGCTACCCAGGAGGCTGAAGCAGGAGAATTGCTTGAACCTGGGAGGTGGAGGTTACAGTGAGCCAAGATCGCGCCACTGCACTCTAGTCTGGGTGACAGAGCAAGATTCCATCTAAAACAAACAAAAAAAAGCAAACACAACTCAGTGTGTGGAGTGTGCTATGATTTATTTTAAAAGCGCGGGTAGTGGTGGTGGGGAATAGTATGGACATTTCTATTGTAACATTCATATATTGCCGAAAAATCTTGCATTCCTTAAAGATTTCATGTTAAAAACAACAGACTTATGAGAGAGTTATGGTTGGATCACATTGTTGAAAATTAGTGCTTTGTGAAGAGCACTAACAAAAGCAAAAAACCTGTCTTAATACAAATATTAGTACAATGAGAGACAAGTTAAATTTCTTATAAATGTAGAAACACTGTAGTAAAAAAGAAAAAAAGAAATCTCTTTACTTTTAGAAATAAGGTGAAGTTAGCTTGAGGAAAGCGCTGTAAGGAAGAGTGAAGTCAGCTGAGTCACGGACACAAATGCAAAATGTGCAAAGATGAGCCAGAAGCATGGAAAAGCACCTCCAAGACAGAAGAGAACTGATCCAAGAGAAAGGAGAGGGGAGTGGGCATCACTACGGCCGGAGGGCGCCACCTGCCGGTAAGAGCTGAATAGTGAGCTTCGTGTTTCTTGGGCTAAAACATTGTACAGTACAGTGTATAATATACAGTATAGTGTATAATATACACTAATGCTGCCTCTACGTTATACTGCCATCATTCCCCTAATTTATCACTCCCTTATGAGTAAATTTGGGTTGCAAAAACTTGTGTAACGTAACATTGTATATATTCTTTGCAATATATGCAAATACACACAAATATGTAAATATATGTTTGTTTGTTTGTATATGCATAGGATAGTTTCAGATGGAAACACCCAAAGTAGCAACACTGACTGCCTCTAGGGAGGGAAACCGAGCATCTAGAAGGTGAGGTGTATGTGAGGACACTTTTGAGGTGTAGCCCACCTGTATACTTTGAATATCTTCTAATCAAAAAGATAATTTAAATAAAATCATTAAAATTTTTTAAAACTGAAGACTTCCCCTAGATCCTTTCTATCATCTTTAACTAGCACCATTCTGACTTTATGACTAAAGCTATATGCTTTGGTCATTTTACTTCTTTAAAACGAGACAAGCATGTGACATCCTAGGATCTATCAAATGACCTGGTTCTCAAGAGAAGCCGGGGTGCAGTCAGGACAAGGCACAGAGCCCTTTACAGGAAGAACTGGGCAATCTATCTGGTGAGAGAGACACTTAAATAGGGCTGTGGCACTGCACAACAAAGTCCCCTTTTTTTGACATTATGGGGGTTGAAACCCCTGCCTGACAGACTCAGAGTCCTTAACCAGACTGCCCCAGCAGGAAGAAGGGTACCGGGAGGGTTTCCATGAGGGCAGAGGCAGCACATGTCTGACTGCCTACTCCATTTGCAAGGACGAATGGAAAGCCAGGGCTCGTCATACAGGTGAACAGTAGAAGACTGCATGAGCTGATGGAAAAACAGACCCTGAGAACAGCAGAAGAGGAGAAAGTCCAAATAGCATCTTCAGCGAGATTAAGACTACAGTTTACGGCAGTGTTGGCATCTATAAACAATAAGAACATGCTCTATAGAGAGACAATTAGAAGACAAGAGTTACTTAGAGATTGAAAATATAATTGCTGAAGTTAAAAAACCCTTTATTGGCTGGGTACAGTGGCTCACACCTGTAATCCTAGCACTTTGGGAGGCTGAGGCAGGCAGGTCACTTGAGCCCAGGAGTTCAAGACCAGCCTGGGCAACACGGAGAGACTCTGTCTCTACAAAAAATTGCAAAAATTAGCCGAGCATGGTGGCATGTGCATGTAGCCTGGCACTACATCCCAGCGACATGGGAAGCATAGATGGGAGGATCACCTGGGCCCGGGGAGTGTGAGGCTGCAGTGACCTGTGACTGCACCACTACACTCCAGCCTGGGCAACAGAGTGAGATTCTGTCTCAAAATCCAGAAAACAAAGAAACAGAAACAAAACAAAACAAACAAACAAACCACCCAAACTAAACTCCCCCCCGAAACCCTTTACTTAGAAAATGATGAAAAAGAGAAAGTGGCATAAATATTAGTGAAAAGTTAACCATTCAAGAGGGCAATCTGAGATTGGACATCCACTGGCAGGCATTTCTGAGTGAGAACAGAAGAAAGAGGAAATATGAAGCCATGGGGAGGGAGCTGCACAGAGTTAAGGACGACTTTGGTTTGCAGAGCGAAAAGGATTGCCTAATGCGAGCACAATAATAGGAAAAAAATACTTAGACTCATATATATGAAGTGTCAGAACACCAAGGATAAGAAGACTCCAGAACTTAAACAACAACTGCAGCAGTAATAACAACAACAGCTAGGTCACTTACCCAGGTGTAAGAACTAGATGGACATCAGACCTAACAGAAGCTGGATAACAAACAGAGCAATGTCCTCAGGACTTTGAGAGAAAATAATTTTGGACTTAAATTTTGAAATTCACTTACGCCAGGTATCACTGTAAGAAGGGGTAGGAAAAATAAAAAATTTAAAAATTGTAAAGAAAACCCCAAATAACTTAGAAATTGGACACATTTACTTCAATTATGCATAAATAAGTTCCCAAATTACATTGCGCTAGTGTGCACCAAGATTATCAATAAATAAATGATTCATCTTTCTTGAATGACTTTAGTAAACATTGGTTGTTGTCGCAGCTTTGCATCTGTTCTGCTCCTGCCTGGAGCAGGCCCCTGATTTTTCTTTGGAAACATTATTCCTCCCTCCTCAGTCCTTGGGTTTTAAGTGACTCTAACTTAATCCCGTTTGCACCACAGGGACTCGGTATGCTTTATCCCTGGGGCTGCAGTGATGGGTTCAGATATGGGTTTGTAATCCAAGGCTGTCCCATAAGACTCAGTCCTGGGATTTTTTTTTTTTTGTAAATTAAAAAAGTTTTTATCAATACATGATATTTGTGCATATTTATGGAGTATATGTAATATTTTATTAAATGCATAGAATGTGTAATGTCAAATCAGGGTATTAGGGATATCCATTACTTGGAGTATCTATCATTTCCATGTGTTGTTGAAAACATTTAAAGGCTTCTTTTCTAGCTGTTTTGAAACATACAATACGTTATTGTTAACTATAGCCACCTTGCTCTGTTATCGAACATTAGAACTTATTCTTTCTATCTAACTGTATGTTCGTACCCACTGACCAATCTTTCTTCACCTTCCTGCCCTCCGCATCCTTCTCAGCCTCTGGTATCCATCATTCTACCCTCTACTTCCACGTGATCAAATTTTTTGAACTCCCACATATAAATGAGAACATACGGGCCAGGTGCGGTGGCTCACACCTGTAAACCCAGCACTTTCGGAGGCGAGGTGGTTAGATCACTAGAGGCTAGGAGTTCGGGACCAGCCTGGCCACATGGTGAAACCCCATCTCTACTAAAAATACAAAAATAAGCTGAGCATGGTGGCATGCACCTGTAATCCCAGCTACTTAGGTGGCTGAGGCAAAAGAATCACTTGAATCTGGGAGATGGAGGTTGCAGTGAACCAAGATCATGCCACTGCACTCCAGCCTGGGTGACAGAGCGAGATTTATCTCAAAAATAAATAAATAAATAAAAAGAACATGTGATGTTTGTCTTTTTGTGCCTGGCTTATCTCACTTAAGGTGAATATATATATATATATGTATATGTATGTATGTGTATATATAGGAGTATATATAAAATCTTATGGTGTGTATATATTTTTATATACACGTACACATATGGGTGTGTATATATAACATACATATGTATATACACACACATATAAAAAACATTTTCTTTATCCACTCATCAGTTAATGGGCCCTTAGGTTTGTTTAATATCTTTGCAGTTGTGAATTGTGCTGCAATAAACATACACGTGAAAGTGTCTTTTTGATATAATGACTTCTTTTCCTTTGGGTAGATACCCAATAGTGGGGTTGCTAGATTGAACGGTAGATCTACTTTTAGTTCTTTAAGGAATTTCCATACTGTTTTCCATAGAGATTATACAAATTTCCCTTTTTACCACACCCATGCCAACGTCTATTTTTTTTCCCCCCAACTTTTATTTTAGCACTAGGGGTATGCGTGCAGGTTTGTTGTACAGATAAATTGTGTGTCATGGGGATTTGGTGTGAGATTATTTTATCACCCATGCAATAAGCATAGTACTCAATAGGTAGTTCTTTGATCCTCACCCTCTTCCCACCCTTCTCCCTCAAGGAGGCCCCGGCGTCTATTGTTCCCTTCTTTGTGTCCATGTGTGCCCAGCGTTTAGCTCCCACTTGTAAGTGAGAACATGTGGTATTTGACTTTCTGTTCCTGTGTTAGTCTGCTTAGGATAATGGCTGGAAGCTCCATCCATGTTGCCACAAAAGACATGATCTCATTTTTATGGCTGCATAGTATTCCATATGCAGGTATATATGTAGCAATTTTCTTTATTCAATCTACCATTAATGGCCCTCTAGGTAGATCCCAGGTCTTTGCTATCACAGATAGTGCTGCGATGAACGTATGCATGTGTGTCTTTGTGGTAGGATGATTTATATTCCTTAGGGTATATACTCAGTAATGGGATTGCTGGTTCAAATTGTAGTTCTGTTACAAGTTCTTTGAGAAATCACCAAACTGCTTTCCACAGTGGCTACATTCCCACCAGCAGTGTATGAGCGTTTCCTTTTCTTAACAACCTCAAGCATCTGTTACTTGTTGACTTTTTTTTTCTTTTTTGAGGAGTCTTGCACTGTTGCCCGGGCTGGAATGCAGTGGTGCGATCTCAGCTCACTGCAACCTCTGCCTCCCAGGTTCAAGCTATTCTCCTGCCTCAGCTTCCCAAGTACCTGGAATTACAGGCACCTGCCACCATGCCCAGCTAATTTTTTGTATTTTTAGTAGAGATGGCATTTCACTATGTTGGCCAGGCTGGTCTCAAACTCCTGACCTCATGATCTACCCGCCTCAGCCTCCTAAACTTTTTGAATTTTACTGGTGCCATTTTGACTGGTGTGAGATGGTATCTCATTGTGGGTTTGATTTGCATTTCTCTAATGATTAGTAATGTTCATTTTTTTTACAAGTTTGTTGGCTATGTATATGACTTCTTTTGAGAAGTGTCTGTTCATGCCCTTTGCCCATTTTTAAATGGGTTTTTTGCATCTTAATTTGTTTAAGTTCCTTATGGGTTCTGGATATTAGACCTTTGTTGGATGCATAGTTTGCAAATATTTTCTCTCATTCTGTAGGTTGTTTGTTTACTGTGTTAGTAGTTTCTTTTGCTGTGCAGAGGCTCTTTAGTTTAATTAGGTCCCATTTGTCAATTTTTGATTTTGTTGCAATTGCTTTATCATCTTTGTCATGAAATCTTTGCCAGGGCATATGTCCAGAATGGTATTTCCTGGATTTCTTCTAGGATGTTGAAGTTTTAGTTTTACATTAAAGTCTTCGATCCACCTTGAGTTGATTTTTACATACAGTGAAAGGAAGAGGTCTGGTTTCAATCTTCTGCATATGGGTAGCCAGTTATCCCAGCACCATTTATTGACTAGGATATCTTTTCCCCATTGTTTGTTTCTGTTGACTTTGTTGAAGATCAGATGGTTGTAGGCATGTGGCTTTATTTCTGGGCTCTCTATTCTGTTCCATTGGTCTATGTGTCTGTTTTTGTACCAAAAAACACTATGCTGTTTTTGTTACTGTAGCTCTCTAGGAAAGTTTGAAGTCAGGTAATGTAATGCCTCCAGCTTTGTTCTTTTTGCTTAGGATTGCTTTGACTAGTTGGGCTCTTTTTAGGATCCATATGAATTTTAGAATAGTTTCTTCCAATTATTTAAAGAGGTCATTTGTAGTTTGATAGGAATAGCATTGAATCTGTAAATTGATTTGGGCAGTATGGCCATTTTAACAATATCGATTCTTCCTATCTATGAGCATGAAATGTTTTTTTCATTTGTTTGTGTCATCTCTAAATTCTTTGAGCATTGTTTTGTAATTCTCATTGTAGAGATCTTTTACCTCACTGGGGTTGAGAATTACAAAACTCTCCTTGGTCAGGGAGGTGAAAGATATTTTATTGAAAGGCATTTGAAAATGCCTAGGTATTTTATTTTTTCTGTGTGTGTGTGTGTGTGGCTATTACAAAAGGGCTTGCATTCTTGATTTGACTCTCAGCTCGGACGTTGTTTGTGTGTAGAAATGCTACTAATTTTTGTACATTGAGTCTTTATCCTGAAACTTTCTTAAAATTGTTTGTCTTGAAGCTGTAAGAGCTGGGAAGAGACTATGAGGTTTTCCACATATAAAATTATATTGTCTGAAAACAGAGATACTTTAACTTCCTCTCTTCTTATTTGAATGCTTTTTATTTCTTCCTCTTGCCTGATTGCTCTGGCTAGTACTTCCAGTACTATGTTGAATAGGAGTGGTGAGAGTGGACATCTTTGTTTTCATCTCCCAGTTTTCAGAGGGAGAGAAAGGGCAGAGAGGAGAGGAGGAGAGGAAGGAAGGAGGGGAGGGAGATGGGAAGGATAAAGAGAGGGAGCAGAGGGGAGAAGGAGAGGAGGCAATGATGAGAGGGGAGGAGAAAAAGAGTGGGGAGAGGGAAGGAGAGGAGAGAAGGGTAGGAGGGGCAGGAAGGAGGAGAGAGAACGGGGGAAGGGGAAGAGAGAGAGAGAGAATCTGGGCCATGACTAAAATCTAGGAAAAATATTTGGACTTTGGTCATGTGATGAATTGCCTTTTTGGCTTAGGCTCAATAGAAGTTGAGCTTCTCTTATCTGAAACAGAAGGCATCTTGACTGATTCAATAGCTTACCTAGAACTAGAGACAAAATTGTAAAAGTTACAAAAATGTTGCCAAGCAGACAGAACCAGCAACGCTGACTATAACTGTGGCAAGTGGACCAAAAACCACACAACATTTATAAAAGCATTCTAGGGTTCAGAAAGTTATCCAAAGATATCCCTTCCCAATTCTGGGATTGGACATAATTGCTTAAAGGTGCATAAAACTTCTTAGAACAGCAGCCATGATGCACAAATTGTAAAACGTGTAAAACCAGTGACTGAAATGAGTGATTTTAACATTTTTTCATATTTTTATTGTGGACGTTTAATATTTGTTTTAATTTTTAGTACAGTATTTTCCCTCTTCTTTTTTCTTTTTTAAATTTATTTTTTACTTTTAAAAATTTGTACAAGTCTATGGAGTACATGTGAAATTTTGTTATGTGTATATAACGTGCAATGATCAAGTCAGGGTATGTAGGGTGTCCATCTCATGAGTACAATATATTTTTGTTTCACTGTAATCACTTTACTCTGCTACTTAACATTGAATTTATTCCTCTACCAAAGTGCATGTTTGTGCCATTTAACCCACTTCTCTTCATCCTTTCTAACTTTGTCTTTCCTTCCACCCACCTCACCCCACACTCACCTCCCAATTTTCAAGTAATTTGTCTTAACAACTTATGTCTGTTTAGAGTCTTCTCTGTACTAATTTAATTATACTTTGTTTGTGTATGTATATTGAGGTATAATTGACATACAATGAACTATACACACGTATTTAAAGTGTACAATTTAATAAATTTTGACACATATCCATTGGCCCCCCAAAATATCCTCATGACCCTTGTCAGTCCTTCCTCCCGACATTTCTCACCCCCATCCCTGGGCAGCCACTGACTTGCTTTTTGTCACTATAGAATAGTGAGCATTTTCTAGAGTAAGTGGAATCACACCATATATACTATATGCACTCCTTTTGTTTGTTTGACTTTTTCCACTGAGCATAATAATTTTGAAGTTCATCCATGTTGTGTGAATCAGTAGTTCATTTCTTTCTGCTGAGAAATCATATTCCATTGTATAGATATTTTATAGTTAGTTTATCCATTCACCTGTTGGTAGATATTTTGGTTATTCCCAATTTTTGCCTATTACAGATAAAGCTTTTATGAATGATCAAGTATAAGTCATTTATGAACACATGCTTTCTTTTCTCTTAGGAATATACCTAGGAGTGGAATGCCTGAGTCATATTATGGGTATGTCAGATTACTTTTTAAGAAACTGACCAATTGTTTTCCAAAGTCATTGCACCACAATTTTTTTTTTTTTTTTTTTTGAGATGCAGTTTTGCTCTTGCTGCCCAGGCTGGAGTGCAATGGTGCGATCTTGGCTCACTGCAACCTCCGCTTCCTGGGTTTAAGCGATTCTCCTGCCTTAGCCTCCTGAGAAGCTGGGATTACAGGCGCCTGCCACCACACCCGGAAAATTTTTTGTATTTTTAGTGGAGACGGTATTTCGCCATGTTGGCCAGGCTGGTCTTGAACTCCTGGCCTCAGGTGATCTGCCCGTCTTGGCCTCCCAAAGTGCTGGGACTATAGGCGTGAGCCACTGCACCCGGCCAGTGGCACCATTTTATATATCACCATTCCCTCCACATCTTCACCAACACTTAGTGTGGTCAATGTATTTAATTTTAGCCATTCTAATAATCTTTTTAGTGCCGCATAATATTTCCATGATATGAGTATACCAATATGAGTATCCCTACTGATGCACTTTTACCTCCCTTCCTATATTTTTGCCTCTAGAAACAATTCTGCGAAACCAGACTATACTAACTGGAGCTTTTATTGCCATGAGATGGAGTCTTTGGAATAGGGTTGATGCATTGAAGTGCATAAATATTTTAAAATAAAATAAATCTTATCTAGAGCTTTCTTAAAAGGCTGTAATAATTTACATTTTCCAGCAATGCATTAAAGCATCCTTTGCCTTTCTTCCCAACCTCACCACTAATTTTTATTTTATTTATTTATTTATTTGAGATGAAGTTTCACTCTTGTTGCCCAGGCTGGAGTGCAATGGCACGATCTCGGCTCACCGCAACCTCCACCTCCCGAATTCAAGCGATTCTCCTGCCTCAGCCTCCGGAGTAGCTGGGATTACAGGCATCCACCACCAAGCCCGACATTTTGTATTTTTAGTAGAGACGGGGTTTCTCCATGCTGGTCAGGCTGATCTCAAACTCCAGACCTCAGCTCACCACTAATTTTTGTCAATAGTATATAACTTTTTACAATGCTTTCAAGTTGTTTTGATTTTCATTTCCTTGATTATGAAGTTGAATATTTTTTCACGCATATTGGCCATTGATTGTTCATCTGTGAACAGTCTAAGGATGTTGCGCATTTTTATTTTTGTGAGCTTTTTTGGTAACGTAGATTTTAAAATTTCATCTTGAATTTTTTTTTTTCCCTTAGAGATGGGGTCTCATTCTGCTGCCCAAGCTGGATTTCAGTGGTGCAATCAGATCTCACTGCAGCCTACAACCCCTGGCCTCAAGAGAAATTTTTTTTTTTTATCTTTAAATTTGCTTATGGCATCTTTGCCATATTAAACACTTTAAAGCCATCTTTTCTTTTATAACTTCTGGCTTCATATCTTGGTTAAGAAAGTACATCCAACTCTTGGCTTGTACATATAATTTCCTGTATTTTGTCTTAAGATTTTCATGTTCTTATTTTTTTACAGACACAAATTCAATCCTTCTTGCATTTTATTTTATTTTATTTTTTATTTTTTTTTAGATGGAGTCTTGCTTTGTTGCCAGGCTGGCGTGCAGTGGCGCGATCTCAGCTCACTACAACCTCCGCCTCCCAGGTTCAAGCGATTCTCCTGACTCAGCCTCCTGAGCAGCTGGGACTACAAGTGGGCACCTCAACGATCAGCTAATTTTTGTGTTTTTAGTAGAGATGGGGTTTCACCATGTTGGCCAGGATGGTCTCGATCTCTTGACCTCGTGATCCACCTGCCTCAGCCTCCCAAAGTGTTGGGATTACAGGTGTGAGCCACCGTGCCCGGCCTCTTGGATTTTTATGTAGTGTGAAGTAGCAGCCCAGCTTTACTTTCTTCTGATTGGAAAGCTGTTTTGTTCTCACCACTTAACTAAATAACCCATTTTCCTCTGCTTTGTCATACATTTATTCCCATTATCAACCAGGATTCATTATGTACTATGTATATTGTCCTACTGATTTATTTGTGTGTTTTATGCCAATGCCAGACTAAGTTATGTTCAGGCATTTTTTTTTTTCCCACAAGGGAGACTTAAGAGAGCATATCTAATTCCACACACAAAAAGAACAGATTTCAATTGGAATCTAATTATGTATATATCCATTTTGGAAGAATGTATATTTTCATAGTGGTATTTTCATACAAGAACATGGTATGTTTTCCTGTTTGTTCAGATCTTGTTTCATGTTTTTCAATACGGTTGAGTTATATTTATAGTTATGTGTATCATAAATATATATATATAAGAGTATATGTACAGCATAAAGTTCAATAAAACCATACCCAGTTTAAGAAGTAGAGCATTGCCCTTCGAAGCTTCCCATCTCACCTCCATGAGTTCCTCTCCCTCTCACCAGGGTATTATTACTATCCTCTCCTTCGTGTTAATCATTCACTTTCTTTTTATTTTTTTTGAGATAGGGTGTTGCTCCATTGCCCAGGCTGGAGTGCAGTGGTGCAATCATAGCTCACTGCAACCTTGACCTCCTGGGCTCAAGTGATCCTCCCACTTTGGACTCTTGAGTAGCAAGATCACCTTGTGCACCACCTCACCTGGCTACTTTTTTTGTAGAGACAGGGAATCACTGTTTTGCCCAGGCTGGTCTCGAACTCCTGTCCTCAGGAATCCTCCTGCTCTGGCCTCTCAAAGGGTTGGGATTACAGGCGTGAGTCACCACGCCCAGCCCTCCCTTGCTTTTCTTTATAGTTTCTTATCACCTATGTCTGTTGCTCTAAACAATATATAGTTTTAGTTTTTTTCCATGGCTAACCTTGTCAAAAATGGAATCAGATTCTGCATTCTTCTGAGAAAAGAACGATTCTTCCTTGGTTAAACATGTATATGATATTTATTCATGTTGATGTGGGTAATTGTATTTTGTTCATTTTTCCTGCTGAATATCATTCCACTGTGTGGGTATTCTATAGTTTGCTTATCCAGTGCACTATTGATAAATATTTGGGTTGTTTCTAGCTTTTTACTGTCATGAGTCTTCTTACAAAAATATCCTTATGCATTCATGTAAGGTTTTCTTTAAGGCAATGGTCTTCAAACATTTTTTACTTCTGTATTCACTAAAGGAATTTTTAAAAAATCTAGGTCTTCTCTTGAGGATTTTAAGCTGAACTTCTAAAATTTTTTCCTCATGAATATTTGCAAAAGATGTAATTTCTGGCACATTGTAGATATTAACATTTTTAAATGAAATTACTTCTTTTAAAATTATTTTAGATATAATACAAATAACATAGCAATTGGACACCAATCTTCAGCTATTTAAAAAACACATGAGCAAGCCTTTTTCTAACAGTCAGAAATTTTACCTGTTGCTTTTTCTCCTTGACTGTCCATTTACTTCCCCACAGAATTGTATCTTGTGATCGATTTTTATGCTTCAGAAATCTTGGTCACCCTAGCATCTTTTTCTATCACAAAAATAAATATAGAACTTGAAAAAAATTCTGTGGCCACAGATACTTAGTGTGAAAAATTTCTTTCATATTTAGTTATTATTAAAGCATGGGGGGGTCAGTAAAAAATAAAATAAATTATCAGTATACAATTGATCAAAGTATGTAAATCACAACATTTGTAAAATAATTTATCACTACCTTTTTAATTTTGAAAATGCATCTCTCAGTGGGGTGGATGAGGCTTCTTTTCATTTATTTCATGCATGCACTATGACGTCACTCTTTGCCAGAATGAGACAACGTTCAGCATCAATTCTATTCCTATTTTTTGTTTTCATCAGTGCAAAAATTGAGAAGCCTTGTTCATATAAATGAATCAATAGAAATGTAATCAATTTTGTTATGATAATGTCACTCAGTTCTTTGTACTCCTTCCAAAATAAATGCCAAAACCACATAGTGGTTCCTCATTAATTTTTAATAGTCTATTGATGGATATCTCTGTCTTCCTTTTTGTTGAAAACAAAATAGGGGAAACTGCTTGACTTGCAAAAGGATTTAATGGTCAGTCATTAGAATCACTCAATTTCTCAATATCTGGGAAGTATACCAAAAAAGCTTTATCAAGACATATCGAATGACTATAAATTGTATGTCTTACTCTTTCACTGAAAGGTTGAAAAGTATCCCATTTATCCCATTATATCTAAAATATTTGGAAAAATTGAAATATTATTAACTTTGATAAACCTTTGTCAATCTATTTAAAAAACTTTTTAAGTGGAAAATTCTAAATACGAAAAAGTAGAAAAAATAGTGTACTGAACTCAACGTATCCATCATTAGGCATCAACAGTTATACGTGGGCAATCTTGTTTCATCTAAACCCCTATCCTTTCTACTCCTAGCTTTTATTATTGTTTTTATTTTTTGAAATAGGGTCTCACTCTCTCACCCGGGTTGTGATGCAGTGGCATGATCACAGCTCACTGCAGCCTTGACCCCTGGGCTCAATGGATCCTCCTACCTCAGCCTCCTGAGTAGCTGGTGCTGCCATCACTTTCCGCTAGTTTTTTAAAAAATATTTTGTAGAGATAGGTCTGTGTTGCCCAGGCTGATCTTAACTCCCGGGCTCAAGCCATCCTCCTGCCTTGGCATCCCAAAATGTGGAGATTATAGGTGTGAGCCACCATACTCAGCCCCTTTTGAAGTTTTTGACCAACTTCCCAAGATTAATTTCTAAATTAAGCCTTTTTTGTTGATCTTGAACTAACTTCGGGATATTTGAGATGGGCTTCTGGAAAATGTCAAAGAATTTATCTCTCACCTTGTAAAATAGGGACTAATTAGCTTATTTGATGTACTAAATTATGTGGGAAGCATTGTCAAGTAAAAGTGATGTTTAGCTTTCTTTATGTTATATTTATATGGGCACATGTTACTAATAAGAGTGTTTCGGAAATTAGACAAAATTTGTTAAAATTTGTCAATGCCCTAGCTATTCATGATATGTCTGATATAATGTTATCAATCAGAATTCTACATCTTATTTTACAATGTTGTATGTCACAGAAATAACCAAATTTCCTCGTCAATTAGATTGTAAGAAACTCTCATTAGATATTTACATGTGACGACTTAAAAATCTTTTATCATTTACATGTTATTTTACTTTGATGTTTTCTTAAAAGCTTTTGCAAGCAACTATGGTCAAAATTTGTCTTCAAAAAGATTCATGGAAAATACTCCAACAAGTACAGATTTCTGATAACTTTAAGATCACACCATTGGCCTGGGTAAGAATGTCCAGAACTCTAATGAAGAAACTGATTGGTTTGTAAAACTGTTAACCCAATGTAGGGCAAAAAGAAAATTAATTGGATGGAACTAAATGAACTGATGAAGAAAAACGATGCTTTAAAAAATTACTTTTTTTCAAAACATTGCTCGTTCTTTAATATTTTGTTTTCCAGTTCTGAGGCAACGTTTTCTCTTTTCTCCTAAGCTATCTATAGCTGACCACAATCTGGTAGGTTATGCATTTGTAAACAGAAATAAAGCATTTAGTTTTTTCCCTACCTAATCCCTCCAGAATTTGAAAATGATCAGTGAGTATTCTTATATTCATGACAATAGTTGTTTGTATAGGTCCAATAAGAGTCTCTTCTGTTTGTACCAGGACACAGTGGAAAACATTAGTTATGCTACCAAAGCTTTGGAATGTAACTTTTAGAATGCCGTAGAATCAGAAATGACCACACAGTTTTAAGAAACTAAGGTTGACTTTGTGGGGCCAATAATGCTCCTTAAAAAAACCCCAGCTGGTACCTTGTTCACAAAGTCCCTAGCCTTACAGTTGAGTAAAGAAGGCAACTTTCTCGCAGGCCCAGGAGCCTTAAAAATATTTTGGAGACCTTGAGAAGAGAGGAACTCACCCAAATCTAGAGGTGTTACAGGCGAAATCTAATGACAAGCTCTTGGCTTGGCTTCCTAGACTTGAGAGGCTTTTAGATTCCTTATTAACAGTTCCAGCAAAACAGACTTAAAAAGAGCATATATGATCAATCACTATTCTTGCTGCATTATGTGAATAATCAAGACAAGTTTAAGTGACTAGATTTATTTTGTAAAAAAATTAGTCTTACTATGATTATGTTTGGTAAATACGAGAGTGACTGTGGAGAGAAAAATAACATTAAAAAAACTATAGTATACCCGTTATTGGATTCTAGTACTGTTCATTGTCTTTGAGGTTTTGTTATCTATTTATAGAATGGATTAGATATTAAACTCTAATTTCCTCCCATATCTGGCAACAATCTTCAAGCTAATGTTTCATGTTTTTCTCCTACTCTCTTGACTTGACATCACTGAAAACTGAAGCTGCCCTTTTCCTGAAACTTTGCAAGCTGAAACTGGATGACTTGATATAAACTTCAGAGAAATCACTACCACAGCTCATGTATAAGCAACCTTTGTGCCTGTTGCTGTGTAGGCCATTCAGAAAGTCCACTGGAACACCCAATGACCTCACCAGAGACATTCAAACTGCAAATCAGGAAACTGATCAGAATTACCACTGCTTATCTTCACTCTCTATCTAAAGATGCTTTGAGCCCAACCGATAGTACCCTTACCAACTGATTGCCCTCTGGACTCAAAAGCCGGGCTTATAACTTGCTCTAAACATTAACCTTTATTTTTTTTTTGTTTCCATATAAATGCCTCTTATCGTTTACACTGTGAAGTCTCAACTTGGATGGGAGCCCATCTGCAACACGGCCTCCTAAAATGAGATGCAACTGTTCAACTGAACTGAACTATTTTCAGGACTAAAGGGCTGTGTCAATAAGATATGGGGAATATTTGTTCTTCTGTGTGTTCCAATCCGTGTTTTTCTTTCCCTTCACTGATCTCTTGTTTCACAACTTCCAACCCAAATCTGCTCACAGCTACTAACTTGGCTTTTAACATATGAAACTTTCTAAAAGTAAAGTTTCAAATGGGAAATGAAGAGGCTCAGAATACACTACCCCAAAATACGTCACTCAGAACACATCATCCCCAAATATGCCACTTTGGCATCAGAATTATTTTAAACTAAAGGCACATAAAAACAGGAGGTGCAAGAAGATCACTCTGACCTTCACCGTTCTTTAAAAGCCAGAGATGAAATTCTCATGTGAAAGATGTCCTCCCTAAACCAAGAAGAAAGTGGCATTCTTATCACCAAGGATGGGAAGTTGAGGCTGATAGGAATCTGTACAAGCATCCCTTGTCTTCCTATATCTTCCTAATTACTTGTCTACCCAGTTATTTACCCTAGCACAAGCCCCTTTGCCTTGTTATATTTTCACAAGTCAAGGCATAAATGTTTGACTCTAGCTGCTGCTTTGTGTCTTCACTTCCCTATGAAGGCTCTCCTGCCATAAAAGACTTGCATTAAATAATTTATATGCTTTTCTTCTGTTGATTTGTCTTATGTCGATTTAATTCTCCAGGCCCAGGCAAAAAACAAACAAACAAAGAAAACAAAACAAAAACAAAAACAAAAAAACCCCAACAACAACAACAAAACCCTAAGGGAAGAGGGGTAAATTTTTGCCTCCTCTTCTGCACTTTTCAAATGCTCTATCCTGTTTTCACTTCTTTACTTTCTGGCACTATAAGGTGTTCCAGGCTCATCTTGTATTTATTTTCCCTGTCCTAGCCCTGGAATCAGCCACTTCTACACTTCTTTAAGGAGTCCTGGTTCCTTTCATTAGGTAATGGCATTTCAAAATCAAGGTCTGAGTGCCGGCTGTGCTCATTGCTACTGGTGTCACTGCTTGTAGTCTCCTCTCTCTCAGTGGGCGGAGCTAGGAAATCCATGTATGTGTAACTGACCCATATATGCACACATATTATATTTTTGTATCTATTAAAAATAAATCAACCATGAGTTCATGCTGATATTTGTAACTCCAGTCCAGCACCAGGATTTATTCTAGCATTATCTCTGCTTATTTGTAACTTCTTTCTGACAATGAGAAAAGTGGATCTCATAGCTTACAATATACTTAATTATTTTTGAGCCCAAGTATACCACAGGTTTAGGGTTGCTTGTGAAAAACGAATTTATCAATGAGAGTATGTTGCTTCTGTACCGTTCTTTTTGTCTTTGGCCTGACACTCTCCAGTCAAAACATTGCTTTACAAAGTCACTTAGGTCAGCTGCTTTCTTGTCCCCTAACTTCTGTATGGTTATGTTTTTTTTTATTTGCAATACAGTTAGATTCATTTTAGCAGTCTGCTTTTCATCTTGGATTTCCCCAAGATCTTGGTTGATTTTTTAAAAACTTGTGTAAAGCAAAGTTTACCCTTTGTGGTGTATAGGTTTATGGGATAGAGAAAGGCATAGAGTCACGTGTACAACAGTACAGTTTAACTCAGAACAATTGGATCCCCCAAAAGTTTCCTAATGAGGCCCTAAAGTGGAACATCATTTCATATGACTCCCCCAACTCCAGGCAACCGTGGATTTGTTTTCTATTTTGATAATTTTGCCTTTTTCAGAGTCCCATATAAATAGAATCATTCAATGTGTAACATTTTGGATTTTCTCTCATTGAGCAAAAACAATTTCAGGTTCATTCATGTGTTGTGGGTTGATACTTTTTATTGCTGAATAGTATTCCATTGTCTGGATATACACCAACTTACTTACCCTTTCATCTGTGAAAGACAGCTGAGATGTTTCTAGCTTTTGGTTATGAATAAAGCTGCTGTAAACATTCAGGGCCGGGCACGGTGGCTTACGCCTGTAATCCCAGTACTTTGGGAGGCTAAGGCAGGCGGATCACCTGAGGTCAGGGGTTCGAGACCAGCCTGGCCAACATAGCGAAATCCTTTCTTTACTAAACATACAAAAATTAGCCTGCAGTGGTGGTGCATGCCTGTAATCCCAGCTACTCAGGAGGCTGAGGCAGGAGAATCATTTGAGCCCAGGAGGCAGAGGTTGCAGTGAGCTGAAATTGTGCCACTGCACTCCAGCCTGTGAGACTCCATCTCAAAAAAAAAAAAAAAAAAAAAAAAAAGTCAGGTACAGATTTTTCTGTCGGCGTAAGGTTTCAGTTAACTTAGGTCAATACCTTGGAGTGGGACTGTGGGGTCACATGATAAGTGCATGTTTAACTTTATAAGAAATTGCAAAACTAGTTTCCATTTATAAGAAACTGCTATACTATTTTCTGTTCCCACTGGCGATGAATGAGAATTCCATTTGCTTTCTCACCCTTGTCAACACTTTAGCCATTCTAATAGGTGAGTAGCAGCATTTCACTGTGTTTTAATTTGCACTCTCTAATGACTAGTGTCGTTGAGCATTTTTTTTTAATTGTGGTAAAATATACATACCTAAAATTTACTATTTTAACTATTTTAAAATGTACAGTTCAGCGACAGTAAGTGCATTCACATTGTCGTGTAACCATCACCACCTTCTGTCTTCAGAACTTTTTCATCTTCTCAAACTGAAGTTCCATACCCATTAAACACCAGATCCTCATTTTCCCCTCCCTCCATCCTCTCCCAACCACCATTCTAGTTTTTGTCTCCATAAATGTAACTACATTACAAACCTCAGATAAGTGCAGTCATGCAATATATATAGTAATATATATTATAATATACATAATATGATATATAATATACATAATATATTATGCATATAATATATATAATGTATTATATAATATATATAGTCATGTTTTTTATATATATATATATAGAGAGAGAGAGAGAGAGAGAGAGAGCGAGCGACTGGCTTATTTTGCTTAACATAATGTCCTCAAAGTTCATCCATGTTGTATTAGGTTGGTGCAAAAGTGATCGGGGTTTTCCCCATTAAAAGTGATAGCATGAGTCAGAATTTCCTTATTTTTAAAGGCTGAATAATATTCCATTGTATGAATATATCATGTTTGTTTATTCATTCATGTGTCAATGGACACGGGTTGCTCTCGCCTTTTGGCTATTGTGAATAATGCCGCTATGGACACAGTGTACAAATATGTGTTGAAGTCTCTGCTTTCACTTCCTTTTTTTTTTTGAGACGGAGTCTCGCTCTGTCTCCCGGGCTGGAGTGCAGTGGTGCGATCTCGGCTCACTGCAAGCTCCACTTCCCGGGTTCACGCCATTCTCCTGCCTCAGCCTCCCGAGTAGCTGGGACCACAGGCGCCCGCCGCCACGCCCGGCTAAGTTTTTGTATTTTTGTTTTCGGTAGAGATGGGGTTTCACCGTGTTAGCCGGGATGGTCTCGATCTCTTGACCTCGTGATCCGTCTGCCTCGGCCTCCCAAAGTGCTGGGATTACAGGCGTGAGCCACCGCACCCGGCCTCTGCTTTCACTTCTTTTGGATGTATACCCAGAAGTGGAATTGCTGGATCACAGGTAATTACGGTTAATTTTTTGAGGAATCATCATACCGTTTCCACAGCAGCTGCACCATTTTACATTCTCACCAGCAATGCACAAGAGCTCCAATCTCTCTCACATCCTTGCCAACACTTGTTGTTTTTTTGTCTGTGCATGTGTGTTGATAATAGCCAACCTAATGGGTGTGAAGCAGTATTTCATTGTGGTTTTGATTTGCATTTTGTTAATAGCTAGTGATATTGAATATCTTTCATGTGCTTATTGGTCATTTGAATATCTTCTTTGGAGAGATGTTTATCTTGATAAGCCTTTTTTGGAGGTTTATTAATTTTTTCAACTTTTATTTTAGATACAGGAGGTACATGTGCAGGTTCGTTACACGGGTGTATTGCATGATGCTGAGATTTAGGGTATGGATCCCGTCACCTAGGTAGTGAGGATAGTACCCATTAATTTTGTCAACCTTTTCAATGATCCAGTTTTGAGGTTCTATTATTTTTCTCTACTATTTTTTTCTGTTTTTAATTTAATTACTTTGTTTTTGTCTTTTCTCCCCTTTCTGCTTGCTTTGAGTCTACTTTACTCTTCTTTCTCTAGTTTGTTAAGGTGAATGCAACAATTAATTTTTTGAGGTTTTTCTTCTTTTCTGATAAAGCATTTAATGTTATAAATTTTCCTTTAAGCTATCCTTTAGCTTTCTTCTATAAATTTTGATTTGCTGGCATTTTATATCCACCTATTTAAGCATATTTTAAAAATCTGCCTTGAGATTTCTTGTACTCAAAGGTTGTTTTCAAGTATGTGTTTAATTTTCAAATCTTTGGACAATTTCTAGATTCTTTCTGTTACTTATTTTGAATTTAATTCCATTTTGGTCTGAAAAGATACTTTATGTAATTTCTGTTCTTTTAGATTTGTTAAGGTTTGTTTCATGGTTCACAATATGCTCTATTTTGGTGAATGCTCCATGTGCATTTGAGAACAATGTGTGTTCTGTTGTTGATTGAAGTGTGCTATAGGTCAAGTGTCAATAGGTCAACAGTGTCATTAGGTCAATAGTGTCAATAGGTCAAATTGGTTGACAGTGGTCAAGTCATCAACATATTTAATGACCTTCTAGCTACTTGTTCTATCCATTACTTAAAGAGATGTGTTAAAATCTCCAACTGTAATTGTAGCTATTCATCTATATCAACTTTGGTTCTTTCAGTTTTTCTTTAAGTGTTTTGAAACTCTATTGTCAAGTTCATATACATTTAGGATTGTTATGTTACTTTGGTAAATTGGCATTTTAATCATTATGTAGTATTTCTTTTTATCTTTGATAATACTCTTTGTTCTGAAGTTTAAAAATTTTTTATTTAATTTTAATTTTTATTAAAATTTTTTTTTATTATACTTTAAGTTCTAGGGTACATGTGCATAATGTGCAGGTTTGTTACATATGTATACATGTGCCATGTTGGTGTGCTGCACCCATCAACTCGTCAGCATGCATCAACTCGTCATTTACCTCAGTTGTAACTCCCCATGCCATCCCTCCTCCCCATAATAGGCCCTGGTGTGTAATGTTCCCCTTCCCATGTCCAACTGATCTCATTGTTCAATTCCCACCTATGAATGAGAACATGAGGTGTTTGGTTTTCTGTTCTTGTGAAAGTTTGCTGAGAATGATGGTTTCCAGCTGCACTCATGTACCTACAAAGGACATGAATTCATCCTTTTTTATGGCTGCGTAGTATTCCATGGTGTATATGTGCCACATTTTCTTAATCCAGTCTGTCACTGATGGACATTTGGGTCGATTCCAAGTCTTCGCTATTGTGAATAGTGCCGCAATAAACATATGCGTGCATGTGTCTTTATAGCAGCATGATTTATAATCCTTTGGGTATATACCCAGTAATGGGATGGCTGGGTCATATGGTATTTCTAGTTCTAGATCCTTGAGGAATTGCCATACTGTTTTCCATAATGGTTGAACTAGTTTACAATCCCACCAACAGTGTAAAAGTGTTCCTATTTCTCCACATCCTCTCCAGCACCTGTTGCTTCCTGACTTTTTAATGATTGCCATTCTGACTGGTGTGAGATAGTATCTCATTGTGGTTTTGATTTGCATTTCTCTGATGGCCAGTGATGACGAGCATTTTTTCATGTGTCTGTTGGCTGTATGCATGTCTTCTTTTGAGAAGTGTCTGTTCATATCCTTTGCCCACTTTTTGATGGGGTTGTTTGTTTTCTTCTTGTAAATTTGTTTGAGTTCTTTTTCTTCATCATTCAACTTGATAAAGCTTCTTCTTTTTTTTTTTTTTTAACATGAGTATAGCTATTCCAGCTTTCTTTTAGATATTGTTTGATGGTATACATTTTTAACATTCTTTTATTTGTAACATATTTCTGTCTTTATTTTCAAAGTGAGTTTTTCTTAAGGCAGCATATACATAAGTCTTGATTTTTAATAATATCTGAAAATTTCTGTCTTTTAATTGGTATATTTTGATCATTCACCTTTAGTATGGTTATTATATAACTGAATTAAAATCTACCATTTTCTTAGCTGTTTTTTATTTAATCCATCTGTCCTTTATTTTTTCCTGCCTTCTCTTGAAGTAATTGAGCACTTACTGGAATTATGATTCTATTTCATCTCCTTTATTGACTTATTATTTGTTCACCCCTTTAAAAAGTTTAGTCCTTGGTACAGGAGTTATATGTTTTTAATTAATTAGAGTGTATCATTAAATAATACTGTATCTATTCACAGATAGTTTAAGGCCTCAAATTATCATAGTCCCACTTCTCTGCTATTACATATATTATACATACTACATATAATTATTAGGCTACATATCTCTATATTATTAGATATTAATATCTATATTCTATCTATCTATCTATCTATCTATCTATCTATCTATCTATCTATCCATCTTGGGAATTAACTGAGAGATATAGATAAGCCAAAGGCAGGCTTAAAACAAAACAAGGGCCGGGTGTGGTGGCTCATGTCTGTAATCCCAGCACTTTGGGAGGCTGAGGTGGGCAGATCACGAGGTCAGGAGATCGAGATCATCCGGGTCAACATGGTGAAACACCGTCTCTACTAAAAATACAAAAATTAGCCAGGTGTGGTGGCGCCTACCTGTAATCCCAGCTACTTGGGAGGCTGAGGCAGGAGAATCGCTTGAACCTGGGAGGCGGAGGTTGCAGTGAGCCGAGATCGTGCCACTGCACTCCAGCCTGGTGACAGAGCAAGACTCCGTCTCAAAAACAAAACAACAAACAAACAAGCAAACAAGAAGTAGCTAGATAAAGAAAACATTGTTAGGTGAATCATGAAAAATAAAAGCATTTATTATGAACCATAAAAGTCATACAGAGTAGCGGTATAAAAGATGATCTACATCTTATGTTAATATAAGGCTTTTATTATTATATGAGACTCACTTCACACCTTCATATTATTCATATAATTTTAATCTAATGACAACTTAGTCATCTTGGCTGTCTCTCCTATGTATTATATAATAAGTTCTTATAGGGTAGGGAGTTTACCGTATGCAAGTGACCCTTGTTCTTCTCTCCTACCCCTTTCCTCCCTGTTTTCCTCTTCCCCTCTTTCTCACTCTCTTTTTTTATCTCTTCTCACCTCCTTTCTCCCTATCCTACATTCTTTTACTCCCTCTTTCCTCATCTTATTTTTTTTAATCTCCCCCTTTTTTAAATTAATAGGTTTTATTTTAAAAAGCAGTTTTAGGTTTACAGAAAAATGGAAATGATAAATACTGGCAGTTCCCCTATACTCCTCACCGTCTGCCCCAACAATTTCCCCTATTAGAAACATCTTGCCTTAGTGTGGTACATTTGTTGTAACTGATGAGCCAATATTGATAAATTATTATTAATTAAAGTTCATAGTTTACATTAAAATTCAGCCTTGGTGTTGTATATTCTATGAGCTTTGATGAATGTGTAGTGACATGTAGCTACCATTACAGTATCATACAGAATAGTTTCACTACCCTAAAAATTCCCTATATGCCACCTATCCATCTCTCCCTCCATCCCCTGGAACTGCCAGCAACCACTGACTGGTTTACTCTCTCTGTCATTTTGTCTTTTACAGAATGCCATTTAGCTGGAATCATACAGTATATAGCCTTTTCAGATTGACTTAGTTCACTTAGCAATATGCATTTAAGTTTTCTTTATGCTTTCTCATGACTTGTTAGCTCAGTTACTTTTTGATTGAATAAGATTCCATGGTCTAGACGTGCCACACTTTATCCATATGCCTATTGAAAGACATCTTGGTTGTTTCTAAGTTTTGACAATTATGAATAAAGCTGCTATAAACCTTAGTGGGCAGATTTTTGTGTGGACATAAGTAATATTTTTTAAATAATGGGATGAGAAAGGAGAGGTTTCTAAGAATGACAGTGCCATAAAAAAACATTTGTTCAAATTTCCAGACAGCAAAAAAGTCACATTGCAAACTTAAGAGACAAACAGCAGGGGGTGGTATTTGCAAAATATGTGACCATAGTTGACAGTTCTATTTTTCAGTACACTGTGAACTTAAAGGAGATAAGATTCTCAAACTCTTTGACTATTTTATTTTATTATATTTTATTTTATTACCTGCATGTCTGTGGTAGGAGAGAGACGTATCAGTGATTCTCTTTAGATTTGTCCAAAACGTCTTATAGGAATTTAGACCTGTTAGGAATTACCAGATTTCTATTTACATCTCACTGTTAGGAAAACACATTTTGAAATGAAACCACCATAATTCTACAGACTTTTAGAGAGGAAAAGTTATAACTATTATTATACGAAAAGTTAACATTACAATATTAATATAAGAGAATATTTTGGAAGTCAAATGCAGCTTTCATTGCAAAGTGCGAATTGTATGTGTTATCTGCGTTAGAACCACCCTCCTCTCCAAACTAAATCAAAGAATCAAGAGTTACCCGCATCTCACTCTCTCACTTATAATTTCTTTAAAAACTGAATCCATCTAAATGCAAATGTGCAAGTAACTGATCCAGCTCTGCTTCATTCACCTGAGAAAGTTCCCGGAGAGGAGCTCCATGCCCTCCCGCTCCCACCACCACAACACAGAAGCTCCCAGCATGACCAGGGCCATTCTCTTCCCTTCTCCCAAGCCCCTTGTTAAGTGCTTGTCACTTTGGCTAAATCACATCATGAATAGGGTTAGATGTCTTCCTGGTCCCTGTGGAAGTGAAATCCTCCTGGGTGGGGAAATCTCCTAAGCCTGGCCCCCCGCCTCAGGTCAGAGCACAGGTAACCTGAGGGCAGGGCATTTGGCAGAAGTAAGAGGGAGCCATAGAATGTTTCAGGCAAGATGCCTGCTCCTTGTGCAGTGGAACACGGAGAGTGCCCTTGGGTTCAGTCCTCACTGCCATCTAGAATTCAGTATAGGAAACTCTCTGGGCCAGGCTCATGCCTATAATTCCAGCACTTTGGGAGGCTGAAGCAGGTGTATCACTTGAGCTCAGGAGTTCAAGACTAGCTTGGGCAACATAGGGAGACCCCATTTCTTAAAAAAATAAGCAAAAATAAGAAATTATCTTTATGGCACACTGCAGATGGTGGCTGGGAGATGTGTATATGTTCAGCCTGGGCCAGTAACAGGCAACTGTTGGCCAGCCCTGGGATGCAGCCGTACTCAGATGTTTAGTGGCTTTTCTGGGTATCAGTGCTCCTGCTAATTCTGGTAAAAAGATTGTTTTTCATAAAAGCATCACAGAGGTGTGGTGGGAAAAGGAAGCAGAGCTGTTTTACAAACAGCTTCTTACCCTGGCTGTCTCTCAGCGCTTTGAGTCACCCACTGAGGGCGGCTTTGTACGGAAACCCACACACATTGTTATTTTCCTGTTCTCAGGAACATGGTCCCTTTCTCTCTAGCAGACCAAATTTGTGGCCAGGTTTATCATGTCTCATTGCTCTTGTGTTTTTATAAAGGGCCTGTAAGCCAATGAGAGAGACTGCCTAGGAGAGGGAGAGTTGCTCCGAGGCCATCTGTAGACCTTGTAAGAAATTCCAGGACCTGGAAGGTAACAAGGCTTGTTTTGTTTTCTTTCATTTTCTCTTCTCTCCCCCACCCCCACCCTCAGTTCTACTAGTAACAGTCTGTGCCAGCCTGGACAAGACACTTGATCTTTCTAAACCTCAGTTTCTTTATTCCTGATTTAGGAGAAAAAATCATATACCCTAAAGTCCCAGATATGTGCCAACTGAAAATATGACTGATACTATATTTTTAAGATCCTAAAATCTGGAATAGAATGAGCTCAGATGGTACCCCTATGGTGATACGAATGAGCTTATTTCTTGTGTTTGTGCAAGAGCATTTTCATATATGCACGCAGTGGCTGCTGCACCCCCTATGTGGGTACACATATGGCTTCCCCACAAATTGCAGGACAAGGAAAGATCACCTGAACATCCTTCCCCCACCCTGGTCTTCCCCAGAAGTTATAGGATAGTCTTTGAAGAACAGGCTGAAAATTCACTTTTTGATTTTAATCTTATTTTATTCCCATTGCCTTTTGTTGTTGATTATACCACTCAGTTTGATGGAAGTAGTTTCCATTTTAAAGACTGGAGAAAGATTTCAGGAATAAGACTCAAGATGAACTGCAGTTTTTTAAATATATATATATATAACTGTGTGTATATATATACAGTTACATTTATGCATACATTTTTCAAAGCAGTTTCAGGTTTACAGAACAATGGGAATGAAAAATACTGAGAGTTCCCCTATACTCCTCACCGTTTGCCCCAATAATTTCCCCTATTACTAACATTCTGCCTTAATGAGGTATTTTATATATATATATATTCTTCATATATATATATATATATATGAAGAATTAGTTAAAACCCCGCTGTTAGCAAGAATGAAGTCATAGATGGCAAGGGCTTCATTACTAGGCAGTTACCCTGACTCATAACCCTCTAACTGGCAGATCCTCACAGCTGCACATTATGTTTCTCTAATCAGCATGCCATTTATCTTTTGGAAACTCCAGTGAGGGAAATAGAAAGAATGTTATTGCTACTTTTGGCAAATGAGAGTAAGATAATCTGTCCAAGGTCAACCACTAGTTTCAGAGCATTTCACAGTTTTTCCAGTTGGGATCTCCACCTTCCCCTTCTCCAACACGCCCCTCACAGTGGAGGGAACCATTCTTTACTCTCATTAGCTCAGAGATGATGCTCTTTCCCAGTTTGAGGCAGGAGCTGTTTCCTTCTTTCCTTCCTTCCTTCCTTCCTTCCTTCCTTCCTTCCTTCCTTCCTTCCTTCCTTCCT
>NW_012101884.1:74223-76252 GCF_000951045.1 Mandrillus leucophaeus | reverse complement strand
GCCAAGATGGTCTCAATCTCCTGACCTCAAGCGATCAGCCCGCCTCGGCCTCCCAGAGCATTTTTGTTTTTATTAAAAGAATAAAAGGTCTTATCCAAAATCAAGTATCATAACCATTAAGCACAGATGTATCTTTCTAACATTCCCTAAATTCTCAATGTTAATCACGTGATAGGGAAAAATGACCAAAATGCTCAATTTCTGCAATAATGTCACCTATATGACTCACTGCAACCTCGGCCTCCTGGGCTCAAGTGATCCTCCTATGTCAGCCTCCTGAGTAGCTGAGACTATAGGCCTGCACCACTGTGCCAGGTTAATTTTTGTTTTGTTTTATGCTTTGGTAGGGATGGGATTTTGCCATGTGGCCCAGGTGATCCTCCAGTCTTGGCCTCCTTCCCAAAGTGCTGGGATTACAGGCATTAGCCACTGGGCCTGAACAGGTTAAACTGGTCCAACCATATTCCATGGGTGAGGCATTTAATACCATTTTAAAATGAATTAATGGAAGGATTGATGGATATAAGATGAGTGAGGTGAGTTGATGGCCAACCCAGAATAGGCATTTTTTTTTGGAGGGGGCTATGATAGTGTGGTCCAGAGGGCTGGTGTGGCACTTGGGTGGGGTTCTCTGTAGTGGTGGTTTGGGCTAGGGGGACAGCACTGTGACTGGAGAGGAAAAAATCCTCAATAAAATAATTGAGGAAAATGAGAACAATCCTGATGCTTCTGAGAAGCCCCCTTTTCACTTCTCTTTCTGTTCAGGCTGGATTCTGAGAGAGCAGCAATTTCAGGTTCTCGTTTTTGGAGGAGATGGCCCGCCACCAGTCTCTTGGCCAAATACAGCACGTGAATAGCCCTGCTGCACACAGTCCCGGAGGGCTGACCCCTCTCAGCACACGGGGGCAGCCGCAGATTCAGGCCCTACAGGCACTCAGTTTGCCCCGAAACACGTGAAAAACCTGCCATCTCCCTTTGATATCCTTTCACCCCCTCAGTCTCGGGTGCAGACTTGGCCTCATGTCACTGCTGCTTTAGGAAATCCTGGAAATCTTAGTTTCCTGGTGGTTAAAAGGGGTAGATGGTATTACAAGATCGCCAGGTCCCTGGCCTCCCCAAGTTTAGGAATATCCGCTTCCAAGTCCACCCGCCCCTCTGCGGCTCTTTCAGCATTGCCTCATCTTCCCCTCGCACACCTCTCCAGGCACCTACCTGGTACCACCAGTTTTCCTCTGATGCTCAGGAGTCCCTCCATACCGGCCCTGTGTGGAGACCCACATTCAAGACAATCCAGAGAATCAGCCAAGCACATGAGAAAACAGAGAGTCTTGCGTTCAAAACTGTCAGCATTGCAAACAACATGGCTTAAAAAAATTGTTGGTTTTCCCATTTGCTATCCCCCTTATGCAATCACATCTTTTTTTTTGACAGTACGAATTTTATTAAATATTATTCATCAAAAATGAGAAGTTTTCTACCATTACTTTTCAAGGTATTTTGTCCCTTCTCTTTGTCCTCCTCTTCTGGGATTCCTATTTGATATATGTGGTACACTTGATGTTCTCCCACAGGTCTCTGAAATTCTATATATTTATTTTAATACTTTTTTCCTTTTTAAAAAATTTTCTTTTATTTATTCATTTATTTATTTTCTTTATAAGTGGTAGTTTATTTACAAGTTTTTTTTACACTTTATGTTCTAGGGTACATGTGCACAACGTGCAGGTTTGTTACATATGTATACATGTGCCATGTTGGTGTGCTGAACCCATTAACTCGTCATTTACATTAGGTATATCTCTTAATGCTATCCCTCCCCCCTCCCCCCACCCCACAACAGGTGTGTGATGTTCCCCTTCCTGTGTCCAAGTGATCTCGTTGTTCAATTACCACCTATGAGTGAGAATATATGGTGTTTGGTTTTCTGTTCTTGCGAAAGTTTTCTGAGAATGATGGTTTCCAGCTGCATCCATGTCCCTACAAAGGACATGAACTCATCCTTTTTTATGGCTGCATAGTATTCCATGGT
>NW_012101884.1:69390-69823 GCF_000951045.1 Mandrillus leucophaeus | reverse complement strand
TTTTGAGCCTATGTGTGTCTCTGCATGTGAGATGGGTCTCCTGAATACAGCAAACTGATGGGTCTTGACTGTTTATCCAATTTGTCAGTCTGTGTCTTTTTTTTTTTTATATACTTTAAGTTCTAGGGTACATTTTCATAACGTTATTGTGGAAAGCAGTGTGGCGATTCCTCAGTCTGTGTCTTTCAATTGGACCATTTAGTTCATTTACATTTAAAGTTAATATTGTTATGTGTGAACTTGATCCTGTCATTATGATATTATTTGGTTATTTTGCTTGTTAGTTGATGCAGTTTCTTCGTAGCATCGATGGTCTTTACATTTTGGCATGTTTTTGCAATGGCTGGTATCGGTTGTTCCTTTCCATGTTTATTGCTTCCTTCAGGATCTCTTGTAGGGCAGGCCTGGTGGTGACAAAATCTCTAAGCATTTG
>NW_012101884.1:67520-69340 GCF_000951045.1 Mandrillus leucophaeus | reverse complement strand
TTGTCATAAATAGCTCTTATTATTTTGAAATACGTTCCATCAATACCGAATTTATTGAGAGTTTTTAGCGTGAAAGGCTGTTGAATTTTGTCAAAGGCCTTTTCTGCATCTATTGAGATAGTCATGTGGTTTTTGTCTTTGGTTCTATTTATATGCTGGATTACGTTTATTGATTTGTGTACGTTGAACCAGTCTTGCATTCCAGGGATGAAGCCCACTTGATCATGGTGGATAAGCGTTTTGATGTGGTGCTGGATTCGGTTTGCCAGTATTTTATTGAGGATTTTTGCATTGGGGATATTGGTCTAAAATTCTCTTTTTTTTTTTATTGTGTCTCTGCCAGGCTTTGGTATCAGGATGATGTTGGCCTCATAAAATGAGTTAGGAAGGATTCCCTCTTTTTCTATTGATTGGAATAATTTAAGAAGGAATGGTACCAGCTCCTCCTTGTACCTCTGGTACAATTCGGCTGTGAATCCATCTGGTCCTGGACTTTTTTTCATTGGTAGGCTATTAATTATTGCCTCAATTTTAGAGCCTGTTATTGGTCTATTCAGGGATTCAACTTCTTCCTGGTTTAGTCTTGGGAGACTGTAAGTGTACAGGAAATTATCCATTTCTTCTAGGCTTTCTAGTTTATTTGCATAGCGATGTTTGTAGTATTCTCTGATGGTAGTTTTTATTTTTGTGGGGTTGGTGGTGATATCCCCTTTATCATTTTTTATTGCATTGATTTGATTCTTCTCTGTTTTCTTCTTTATTAATCTTGCTAGTGGTCTATCAATTTTGTTGATCTTTTCAAAAACTAGCTCCTGTATTCATTGATTTTTTGGAGGGTTTTTTGTGTCTCTATCTCCTTCAGTTCTGCTCTGATCGTAGTTATTTCTTGCCTTCTGCTAGCTATTGAATGTGTGTGCTCTTGCTTCTCTAGTTCTTTTAATTGTGATGTTAGAGTGTCAATTTTAGATCTTTCCTGCTTTCTCTTGTGGGCATTTAGTGTTATAAATTTCCCTCTATACACTGCTTTAAATGTGTCCCAGAGATTCTGGTATATCTGGTTGTATCTTTGTTCTCATTGGTTTCAAAGAACATCTTTATTTCTGCCTTCATTTCATTATGTATCCAGTAGTCATCCAGGAGCAGGTTGCTCAGTTTCCATGTAGTTGAGCATTTTTTTGTTGAGTTTCTTAGTCCTGAGTTCTAGTTTGATTGTACTGTGTTCTGAGAGACTGTTTGTTATAATTTCTATTCTTTTACATTTGCTGAGGAGTGCTTTACTTCCAACTATGTGGTCAATTTTGGGATAAGTGTGATGCGGTGCTGAGAAGATGTATATTCTGTTGACTTGGGGTGGAGAGTTCTGTAGATGCCTATTAGGTCTGCTTGGTGCAGAGTAAGTTCAATTCCTGGATATCCTTGTTAACTTTCTGTCTTGTTGATCTGTCTAATGTTGACAGTGGGGTGTTAAAGTCTCCCATTATTATTGTATGGAAGTCTAATCTCTTTGTAAGTCTCTAAGGACTTGCTTTATGAATCTGGGTGCTCTTGTATTGGGTGCATATATATTTAGGATAGTTAGCTCTTCCTGATGAATTGATCCCTCTACCATTATATAATGGCCTTCTTTATCCGTTTTGATCTTTGATGGTTTAAAGTCTGTTTTATCAGAGACTAGGATTGTAACCTCTCTTTTTTTTTGTTTTCCATTTGCTTGGTAAATCTTCCTCCATTGCTTTTTTTTGAGCCTATGTGTGTCTCTGCATGTGAGATGGGTCTCCTGAATACAGCAAACTGATGGGTCTTGACTGTTTATCCAATTT
>NW_012101884.1:63759-65460 GCF_000951045.1 Mandrillus leucophaeus | reverse complement strand
CTCTTAGCATTATTGTGAATAACACTGCTATACACATTTCCTATATTGTTCTCCTGGTGAACATGTGCAATAATTTCTCTAGAACCTACTTTTGAATTAGATTTCTGTGCCATAGTGTAGACAAACGTTTAACTTTACAAAATAATAACAAATTGTTTTCCAAGATGTATGTCAAATTTGCTTTCCCCTTAGCAGATTCTAAGTGTGCCTATTGATCCTCATGCCTGCCAACATTTTGTATTGATAATTCTATTTTTTCAGATATATAAAATGTTATTCCACACAAAAAAAAAGAATAAAAAGAATGTTGAATATTGGCCCCCACTCTCTTCTGGCTTGTAGAGTTTCTGCCGAGTGATCTGCTGTCAGTTCAATGGGCTTCCCTTTGTGGGTAACCCGACCTTTCTCTCTGGCTGCCCTTAACATTTTTTCCTTCATGTCAACTTTGGTGAATCTGACAATTATATGTCTGGAGTTGCTCTTCTCGAGGAGTATCTTTGTGGCGTTCTCTGTATTTCCTGAATTTGAATGTTGGCCTGCCTTACTAGGTTGGGGAAGTTCTCCTGGATGATATCCTGCAGAGTGTTTTCCAACTTGGTTCCATTTTCCCCATCACTTTCAGGCACATCAATCAGACTTAGATCTGGTTTTTTCACATAATCCCATATTTCTTAGAGGCTTTGTTCATTTCTTTTTACTCTGTTTTCTCTACACTTCTCTTCTCGCTTCATTTCATTCATTTCATCTTCAATCCCTGATACTCTTTCTTTCAGTTGATCGAGTCAGTTACTGAAGCTTGTGCATTTGTCACGTAGTTCTTGTGTTATGGTTTTCATCTCTATCAGTTCTTTTATGGTCTTCTCTGCATTGATTATTCTAGTTATCCATTCATCCATTCTTTTTTCAAGGTTTTTAGTTTCTTTGTGCTGGTTATATAGTTCCTCCTTTAGCTCTGAGAAGTTTGATCAACTGAGGCCTTTTTCTCTCACCTTGTGAAAGTCATTCTCCGTCCAGCTTTGTCCATTGCTGGCGATGAGCTGCGTTCCTTTGGAGGGGGAGATGTGCTCTGATTTTTTGAATTTCCAGCTTTTCTGCACTGCTTTTTCCCATCTTTTGGTTTTATCTGCCTTTGGTCTTTGATGATGGTGATGCACTGATGGGGTTTTGGTGTGGGTGTCCTTTCTGCTTGTTAGTTTTCCTTCTAACAGTCACGACCCTCAGTTGCAGGTCTGTTGGAATTTCCTTGAGGTCTACTCCAGATGCTGTTTGCCTGGGTATCAGAAGCAGAGGCTGCAGATGACAGAATATTGCTGAACAGCGAGTGTTGCTGTCTGATTCTTGCTTTGGAAGCTTCGTCTCAGAGGTGTACCCAGCTGTGTGAGGTGTGAGGTGTCGGTCTGCACCTAGTAGGGGATGTCTCCCAGTTAGGCTACTTAGGTGTCAGGGACCCACTTGAGCAAGCAGTCTGTCCATTCTCAGATCTCAACCTCCGTGCTAGGAGAACCACTGCTCTCTTCAAAGCTGTCAGACAGGGACATTTACATCTGCAGAGGTTTCTGCTGCTTTTTGTTTAGCTATGCCTGTCCCCAGAGGTGGAGTGCATGCCACATTTTCTTAATCCAGTCTGTCATTGATGGACATTTGGGTTGGTTCCAAGTCTTTGCTATTGTGAATAGTGCTGCAGTAAACATACGTGTGCAT
>NW_012101884.1:36654-61654 GCF_000951045.1 Mandrillus leucophaeus | reverse complement strand
CACCTGGATTAGTGTTTGGTTAGACCATTGGGTACTATGGCCTCGCCAAGTGACACATAAGAATGACCATCACACTCAGTTTGAAGGGCCCTCTCATGGATTGCAAGATGACAGAAAATGCTTTGGTTTCTATCCAAAACATCAGCACTTGCTTGGATGTAAAGGCAAGGCTTGAGTTGTGTCATCAGAGCTGTGGGTGGATAACTCTTATTTGAATTGTGTGTACTGTGGGACAGACTTTGCAACCAGATTAGATTAACTTCCATGGGACCTGGCTAAAGAATAGAGAGATTCCAGGAGGCAGTACTGGTGTTAAAAATACCCTCAGGCTCAATTACAAAGAAATTACTAGGGAATTACCTCATAGAAAGTGAGTTTTGACATTTAGTACTTCCATGAAAATGATTCCAAAATTATTTATTTATTAATTTATTTTCCCTGCTAAAGTAATCACTGGCCAATTGAACTGTGTCTGTGTTGGGGGGCAAGGAGCTAGATACCATCATATGTGGCATGATCCCAAGGAACATTAGAAAATTGATTTATTCCAAAAAGCGTTTTTTATTTATAAAAATATTTTATTTGAAAATTTATTTTTGGAGACTATAAATGGTTAAATTCCAAAATAGTAGTAATACAGAATTTTTAACAATATTTTAATATTTCTTTTTACTCAAGTCCGCCTTTGTGTTTTTCTTTCCATAAGCAAATACACTGGATTAAAGCAACAGTACTCTTATCTTCAAGTTCAGTGCCTGAGTTTCTTGAATACTATTTCCATTTAGAGTTTAGTAATTACTTAACTTCACATTATTCTGTCACAAATGATAATCTATATATAATCCTACCTATATAGTAAAAATCATAAAACTATTATAAGCCAAGTCAACAGAATTTATAAAGTTAATATAAAACAATAACTATACGGATACACATGTACATTGGTCCCTATTAGAACTATGCCAACATGACAAGCATTATTTAAAGAATGAGTTTTTTGGGCATAGAGAAGTGAGGGGTCACTATCATCAAAAATTATTAGGGAGATTATAGGTAAAAAGAAATCAGCCTATGATTTTAACTAACTAAAGGAGGAAAACGGAGCACGTCATCACAGCTGATGTAGTTGGGAAAATTCAGTTACCATTCTATCACAAACTGGTTGACTACTTCTAGAGCTCACAGTCAGGCTCTTCAGGCATTCTGTTACTCTCTCACTAAAAGTTTCCTTACATGGGACATAAAGCTACTTTTATGATAACAACAGAATATTACAATGCTGTTTAGTCATTAGCAAGCAATAGAAAAACAACTTGGAAATTGGGGGAGCCACATAGTCTCATTACCCCTGAAGACAGGGGCCAAAATGAGTCATTAAGAAACAGTATTTGATCAACCCAAATGCTGATCAGTGATAGATTGGAGAAAGAAAACGTGGTACATATACACCATGGATTACTATGCAGTCATAAAAAGGAATTAGATCATGTCCTTTGCAGGTATATGGATGAAGCTGGAAGCCATTATCCTCAGCAAACTAATGCAGGAAAAGAAAACCAAACACCACATGTTCTCACTTACAAGTGGGAGCTGAATAATGAGAACACACAGACACAGGGAGGGGACTAACACACACTGGGGTCTCTCGGGGAGGGTGGGGTGGGAGGAGGGAGAGCATCAGGAAAAATAGCTAATGCATGCCAGGCTATTAGGTGGCATGGTGATGGGTTGATAGGTGCAGCAAACCACCATGGCACACATTTGCCCATGTAACAAACCTGCACATCCTGCACATGTAATCCAGAACTTAAAATAAAAAAAAGAAAAGGAAAAAGCAGACAATATTCAAAGAGCACTGTAGTATCTAACGTGATTTATAAAACAAGAAACGTGCAGCAATTTTCAATGAAAAATGCCATAGTGTTTGAAAACTAGGAATGTTTTGGTGCTGATTTTTATCAAGGTGGTACACCAAGTCATTAAATTGGAACAAATTCCAAATTCACAATTACTTGCATCACCTCAGTTTACTAATCCAATAAATGACAAAAAAAGACAAATAAATAAAACAGCATTGTAGAGCCCAGCAGCTTTTTTTTTTTTTGGCTCCCTATGGATAAAATCTCCACTTTGCCCATAGTTTTACCTAGAAATCCAGTTGTAGAATCAAATTGTGAATCCATTTCAGCTAATAATTTATTTTGGGTTTTAACTTCATGGCCTATTTCAATGGAAAATTATTTTATAACAGTTACTTTGCTTCTCAGACTTTCAGTGAGTCTCTTGTTTTTTTCTTCACAGGCACTATACCCACTATTAGCATAGCCATCGTTCCCAGAGTTGCCAGGAGGTACTCCTTCACCCAGGCCTGCATGCTTCATTCTGCTAGAGGAGAGAGGGAAAAGGTGGGCGCAAGAGGGTTGGGTGAGTGGGAAAGAGTTAGGGGTGACCTGGATCACATCTTCAGTACCAGGGCCCCGTGGAACACTAACTTCTTCCCCTAAAGCGCCATGACATCAGTCCAAAAAGTATTTTTTCAATTGACCAGGCATAGGCTCCACAATTCTGCAATTAGGGACTCACTCTTTAGCATTAATGCCTTGAGCCTGTTACAAGGCAACGCACTGAAACTTTGCACACAGCAAGGTCCTCATGTTGCTTTGGAAAGGGTTGTATAGGTTTTTCATAGTAGCGAAGCCTGAGAAGTCATTCTTCTCTGGGGCCTGGGTGGATTTTCTACCTGAGCACTGGAAGTAGGAGGTAGGAGGTAGGAGGAAAGGTATGGTGGGAACAGTGCAAGGAGGTGAGGGGGCTTGATGAGAAGTGCCCCTGGGGTAGTGACTGGTCCAAGACTGAGGTAGGAATAGGGAAGCACCAATCCTCTGTAGCATAAGGCATTAATCTGAGCCCAACAAATCAGTTCTTCTCTCCAATTACTGGATGTTCATGCCCCTACTCCCCACCCCTAACCTGCACCCATGACAATCTCCTACTCTTGGGGTAAGCAGCTCATCTTGGTGTGTCTGGGACTTTCCCAGTTCAGCACTGAAAGTCCTTCAATCAGGGAATCCTCGCAGACCTGGGTCAACCAGGATGGTTGGTCACCCTTTGCACCACCATCACCGTGGAAACATAGGGGAGAATTTCTTTTGTGTGTTTATCAAAGGGGGATGCTTTGCCGGGCACACTTTAGTTTGGGTACCAGCCCTGAGACCCTAAAAGTGGACAAGAACACATGACAGCCAGATGTTCAGTTGGAAATGATTGCTGACTTTCTTGATCTGGGTGGACAGCATCCATCAGCCTTCCCTGCCTTCCATTCACCGCCTCCCGTTAGCTAAATACAGGTGCTGGGAAACGCAGGCATGTGGTGCATTCTGGGGCTGCCTGTATGTTAAATACAGGTGCTGGGAAACGCAGACTTGTGGTGCATTTTGGGGCTGTCTGTATGTTCTTCAGCAGGAAGCCCAGGCTACTGCTGAGAATACCTGAAGTCAGCAGACCTGGGTGTTAGTCTCAGCTCATCCCTTAAATAATGTGTGACCTCAGCAGGGTTTTCTTTTCTTGCCTCAATTTCCTCATCTGTAAAATGTGATGCTTTGTGTTGGATATCACATCCGCCTCCAGTGTGAACAATCCATGTATGTTTTCTCCTCTAGGATAAGATAGAAGGGCTTCGAATGGGTGGAGCAGGTGCCTTCTGCACGGGCAAGGGAGCTGCACTTGGTAAAGCTCTTATAAAGGTCAAGGGTTGTAGACGCAGAACTGGGGGTCAAACTTCCCACCTGGCAGTGAAAGGCACAAGACTGTATTCACCAACGACAAAGAAAACACATTTACCCCCAGAAATACAGCATATTAAGCTCTTAACTGCCATCCTCTTTTCAGTGAAGACAAGATTTTCCAAATAAAACTCTGTGATCGTGAAAAATAGAGATCAGCTAGGGATGGGAGAGGGAGAAAGCATGAGATGGACCATGCAGTGGCGGAGAAAACGGCCTCCTCCTGGCCCCACCCTAGGCCCTCAGGGTGGGAAGTGCATCGAGGGAAGGCCAGAAAGGGGCAGAGCTCAGCAGTCCCAAAGGGGAAGAGCCCTGGGGCTCTGGCCAGCTGGGTAATCCCACAAACACTGTGTGAGTCCCTCCATTCTCTGTACGTGGGGTCAGGGATGGGAGTGGAGCGGTGGAGTCCTCACTGACCCAGGGTGCCAGTGCCTCTGGATGCCTTTGCCTTCTGTCTTTTGGTGCCTCCACCTCAGAATGCAGTTTTTACACACTCACTCTTCACCCACTCTCACAGGCTGAGGACAAGGCAGGTTGGCTCCAGGATCACTGCTGCTGCTGATCCCCCTGGTGGGCAAAACAGGCTGAGGGAAAAGTGCCACAGGGAACAGCATCCTCGGCCAGCTTGTGTTTGAGTCCAAGCTGGGGGCCCAGTCAGTAACCAGGACGTGCCAGGTGGAGACAGGAACATGGAACAGGAGGAAAGTCCTGGTGGTTGACATGCTCTCCATCTTTGAGTCAGAGGTCCAGACTCAAGAGCTGTACAAGAACATTGGGAACTGCTACCTGCTCTCTGCCCCGGGGCCCCACGTGCTGCTTCTGGTGATCCAGCTGAGGCGTTTCACTGCTTAGGACATGGTGGCAGTCAGGAGGGTGAAGGAGGTTTTTGGGGCAGGGGCCATGAGACATGTGGTCATCCTCTTCACCCACAAAGAGGTCTTAGGGGCCAGGCCCTGGATGACTATGTAGCATACATGGACAACCATAGCCTGAAGGACCTGGTGCAGGAGTGTGTGAGGAGATATTACACCTTCAACAACCGGGCCACCGTGGAGGAGCAGAGGCAGCAGCGGGCACAGCTCGTGGCTGCAATCAAGAGGCTGGGGAGGGAGTGAGAGGGCTCCTTCCACAGCAACGACCTCGTCCTGGATGCCCAGCTGCTCCAGAGAGGCAGGCTGAGGCCTGCCAAGAAGACTACGGGCAGTACCTGGCCAGTGTGGAATGGCAGGTGGAGAAGCAGAGGTGAGAGCTGAGGGAGGATGAGAGTAACTGGCCATGCAAAGTGCTCCCCAGAGTTAAACAGCAGATGCTTTCTTAGGTTGTCATGTCTGCCTTTTTATTACATGTGGTTTGATTGTTCTTGCCATTTTAATGAACTTGTGTATCACTCGTGGACACTGAGCATTTTAGGTGATTTCTACAGCCTGCCTTTTTTCTTTCCCAGAGTTGCCATCTCTGTTTATGTGTCTATCGCCCTTTGCTTGCTTTTTACAGAATTTCACTCCCAATTTATCTTCCTCGCAACAGACATATCATCAATTTTCCATCCAGTGCTTTTAGATAAATAAAATATTGGCTGGGTGTGGTGGCTCATGCCTGCAATCCTAGCACTTTGGGAGGCCAAGGCGGGCAGATCACTTGAGGTCAGGAGTTCGATACCAACCTGGCCAACATGGTGAAACCCTGTCTCTACTAGAAATACAAAAATTAGCCAGAAAATCACTTGAACCGTGAGGTGGAGGTTGTAGTGAGCCGAGATTGAGACACTGCACTCCAGCCTGGACGACAGAGTGAGACTCTGTCTCAGAAAAAAAAAAAAAAAAAGAAAGAAAGAAAAAGAAAAACTATTTTTTTTTGTTTTGTTTTGTTAACTTGTGAGTGTAAATCATAAACTGGCTGGGTATGGCCTTGGAATATTTGGTGGCTTGCAGGAAGAAAGGTGCTTGGCTACGAGGGTCTGAGAATGTCTCACCCTGGGCCCTGCTTTCTGCATTCCTGATGTCCAGGGGAGAAATGTGCTATGAGACAAGCTGCTGGCAGAATTCCTTACTTTATTCATAGATATGCCCAGATTTATTCGCAGGCTGAAAAGATGATGCCCTGCCCCCACCTCAGAAAGCAAGGATGGCGAGGTCAATCTGCTGAACCAAGTAGGGGACCCTGGAGGTGTGGAGGAGGCTGGAGGACAAGGGGCTGGACTTGAGGGAAAGAGAGCAAGGGGTTGCAGTGGCCAGATGGGGCCTGCCTTGGGGAAAGCAAGGAGAGCAACTGGGAAATGCAGGACCTGGGATGTCCTGGAGCAGGAGTTTTTAGGGCCAGAGAGCAGAAAACCTGTGCTCAGCAGACTATATGGTAGATGTCCCAGCTACTTATCTCAACTTTGCTGCATAGACAAAGACCACTATGGATGAGACTGTAAGTGATGTGCAAGGCTTTGATCCCTAGAACTTCATGAGCACTGAACTCTGAATTTCATGCAGTTTTCGTGTGTGAAGATAAAATGTTATTTTTCTTCTGATTTCGTCAACCATTTGGAAATGTAAACACCCCTCTTAGCTCATAGCTGTACAAAACAGGTGGCGGGCCAGATTTAGGCTGAGGGCTGTCATCTGTTTCACTGATTTCCCATTGTTGGCCGGGCTGCACTGCAATGCCACATCTCTAACCCCAAACTCAGTACCATACAGGACAGTGACATGTGATGTCTGTGGGAATTTGAGGAAAGGGTGGTGGTCCCCATCTCAATGGCAGTAAAGAGAAGAAGGCAGACATGGGGCTCAAGTATGGGCAGGTTGGGAATTCAGTGGAAACCGGTAATCCGATGAAGAGGAAGTCCCTGGGTCCCTCCACCACACCTTCTTCTTTGTGTTCGGTAAGGGAGACCTGCAGCCGTCCTGGAGAGGCCATGGCTGGATGGGCAAGTGACTACTCTGGGGTGAGTCTGAGGTGCTCGGCTCTGATGCCCCTTAGCAGCATCCTCCAGCTCTGCTTCTGGCAATGAAGCTCCATGTCTGGTTCCATGGCATTGACTCCTGCATCCTCTAGCACAGAACTGATTCCAAACATGTGCAGGGAGTGTGTTGTGTGCCAGCTCCCTAAACCCTGGGAACCCTGAGTTCTCAGACCAAGGACCACCTCCTCAATGCAGTGTTCCCAAACTGCTCCAATGAGCTTGATTTAATTCAGTCCAGCTTCACAGACATTTATGACGTTAGTACTGAGGGTCAGGGTCAATGCCTGGCACCAGGAGTGTAAGATAAAAAATAACAGGATTCTGCTCCCCAGGAGACTGTGGGGTGGAGGAATGAAAGCACATAAAAGTGGGGCTGTAGGAGAAGGTTTCTTTTGGAAGCAATGTCAGCAAGAAGGAGACCACGGCAGGCTCTGCAGAGGCTTCCTAGACGGAGAGATACTAAGCTGACTGGGAACATCCTTGCCTCTTGCGAGAAGTCACTGGAGGCTGAGGGGCATGTAATTAAGGAATGGGATGGGAGTCAGCACACAGGAGGAGGGGTGCATGGGGGGCTGGAGCTGGGGCTGGGTGGGGATGGGGGTTCTGGGCCTCATTCTCAGGATTCGAGGGTGCCTCCTGGAATCCTGGCCAGAGGCTTCTAAGCAGGTTGGTGTATCTTGGGAAGATCAGGTGGCAGCAAGAGGCAGCTGGGTTGTATGAGTATAAGCCTGGAGACAAGGATAGCATTCAGAGGAAATCAGCACCTGCACTCTAGTAGTAGCAGTGGTGATGGACAGGACAGATTCGGGAGAGCTAAGGAGGTGCCCCGCGGTGTGGTCACTGATGACAACATCGGGAGGGAACTCACCCCTGTCCTGGGTGACTTTGAAATGTGGCTCCCTTCACTGCAGCAGCCCCGCAGAGGAGGACTGGGCTGAGTTGAGGGAGGCAAAGACTGCACATAAGTGTGGTGACCTTGAAGCCTCCAGAAACTGGTCCAGTAGATGTTGTCTGGGCTCTCCCTCCCTCCAGGGAGGCACTCTTGATGGACATAGCCATGATCTTAAGAAAGCATTACAGAGCGGCGCTGCCAGAGTAGCCTCCTTCCAGTGGGGGGATGGCCCATTCCCGGGTCACCTGGTCCACACTCCCTCTACTAACAAGGAATCACTTTCATGGTGAGCAGGATTGCCTGGTACCCAGCCAACAGCCTGTCCCCCACCCCAACCCTGTGGACATCAACTTCCAAAGAAATAGAGCTGGAGAGCTGATCCAAGGACATTTTACAGTGGAGAAGGAGAAAGGGTTTGGTTAACCTTTCTCATGTATGAACGTTTGCCAAAGTGATTCCTTGCAGAGCACTGAAATGTGAGCTGTGTTTCTCTTGGGCCCCTGGCCAAACTGAGAAGAAAGCACAGAGAAAGCCCTGCATAGAGGGCACCCCATTTCCTTGACCCTTTCCCACTCCCATTCGTCAATGCAATCCAACTGAAAGTGTTTTGCTTTACTCAGAGTTCAGGGAATGTCCACTATGTGGCAGACACTTCAGTAGGAGCAGGAGGTTCTTCCTAATTTTAGGAACAAGAAAAGCCAATCCTGTTCCTTTGTTCTGGATGCCACTTGCTCAAAGGAAGCATGTGGACTGGGAAGTTCCAACAGATTGAAAGGATAAAAAGGAATGTGGAGAAATTTTCATTACTTTGAATGTTTTAAAATGCAGGTAAAAGAGACCCGGAGCACAAATAGCTTAAATAAGTAGGAAATTTATTGGCTAACACAACTGGAAATGCAGAGATGGGGCAGGCTGCAGGGCTGGTGGCTCAGGGCTCAGGTGGCCCCAACTCTGCTGCTCTGAGGCACTGCGTTCAACCTCAGGTTGGCAGCACAAAGCTGCTGACAGTCCCAGCGTCACACCCAGACCCCACAATGCCAGGGACAAAGATAGGTTCTATCTAATGAGAGATCTTCCATCCCCACCTCTGCAGACTTTTACTCACTTATCATGGACCTGCATGGGATCTTGGGCCCGTTCCTGAAGCAGTCATTGGCAGAGAGAGTGGGATAGTGTTTACAGCAGCCAGGCAGCCTTGGAGTGGAGGCACACAGCTCCAAGTCTATAAGGTAGAAGGGGAAATGGGAGCTGCACAGACAGCAAGCAGCGTGCTCCACAGACCATGAGGATCCGAGTCTGAATTGGTGATTATTAGAACAATGACGCCATGGGGTGATACGTTAGAAGTGCTCCAGGGTCCAGAGATTTAAATATAATGAAAGATGAACAGAAAAATAATTAAAAAAAGGATGCTGCACCAAAAAAGAAAAACAAAAATCTCATAATGCAAAAGCATCAAGTGTTTGACTCTGAGGAGCGCCTTGTATGCCCAGTTACTCTCATTCTCCCTCAGCTCTTGCCTCTGCTTCTCCACCTGCCATTTCACCTTGGCCAGGTACTGCCTGTAGTCTTCCTGGCAGGTCCCAGCTCCAGCTCTTTGGAGCAGCTGGGCATCCAGGAAGAGGTTGTTGCTGTGGAAGGAGCCCTCTCGCTCCCTTCCCAGCCTCTCAATCACAGCCAGGAGCTCTGCCTGCTGCTGCCTCTGCCCTTCCCCAGAGCCCCGGTTGTTGAAGGCACAGTACCTTCTCTCGCACTCCTGCACCAGGTCCTTCAGGCTACGGTTGTCCGTGTTTGCTACATAGTCATCCAGGGCCTGGCCCCCTAAGTCCTCTTTGTGGGTGAAGAGGATGACCACATGTCTCATGGCCCCTGCCCCAAAGACCTCCTTCACCTTCCTGATGGCCATTGTGTCCTGAGCAGTGAAACGCCCCAGCTGGATCACCAGAAGCAGCACGTGGGGCCCGGGGGCAGAGAGCAGGTAGCAGTCCCCAATGTTCTTGTACAACTCTTGGGTATCAGCCTTTGACTCAAAAATGGAGGGCGTGTCAACCACCAAGACTTTCCTCCCATTCCATGTTCCTGTTTTTGCCTGGCACGTCCTGGTCACTGACTGGGCCCCCAGCTTGGACTCAAACACGTGCTGGCCAAGGATGCTGTTTCCTGTGGCACTTTTCCCGCAGCCTGTTTTGCCCACTAGGATAATCCTCAATGCCGGTGGTGTTGCAAACAAGTTATCTTCTGATCTACCTGTAGAAAAAGAAGTTTTGTGTCTTACCAAGTTAATGATCCTTAAGAATGTTAGGTCATTGTTCATGGATATCTCATAAAAGCTATGAACCTCCTCCCCAGAATGACAGACATGTTTATGTGTGTATAAAAGTGTGCATACAACTGTAGGTGAATCTTGCATGTAAAAAGCCTCACTGGAAGCCCATGCTTGGATCCACAGCCAGGAGTCAGAACTGTTGCATTAAGGGGATGCATTAAGCACTTCATCTGGATTGTGGCAAATAGAGCTTTCCTGAAAGAAAATGGTCCTTGTGTTTTCCCCTGCATGGTGTTTAGGCTAGATCCATGGAGAATTATTAGAAGGAGGGAGGGGATGAGTAGTTACAAGTGAGAAAATACAATTACTTCTCTTTCACCCACATATTTCCAGGCACACTTTTATAGACACACTCCACACATTCATCCAAGCCTTGAGGGTCAAGCAGGTCTCCACTGGCAGATCTATAGTGACCCCTGCCGGGGGTCAGCTGCCTGTCCCTGGGTCTGTGCTTTCTGGATAGGGAGTGAAATGTTTGAAATTGAGATGACGTAGGTTGTAGTTAATGTTAGGGCAACGTCTGGGAGATGACCCTAAGGTGGATGGCTCAAAAAGGTAGAACATAAGCTCAATAGAAGCATGTGTGTTGAAAAGCTAATCTATGCGGCTGATGGAAGCACATGAAATTATAGCAGAAGTGGTGTTGGAGAGGGTGACACTGTGGCAGGAGCTAAAATCTTCAAGGCACAAAGAGGGGAGAACCTGCGGATTTCTGGAGCCCAAATAAATTCAAAGTGCACTTTAGGCTCTTAAAAAATCTATTATTTTATTCCTCCCACTCTGGGTTGGTTCTTCCTTTTCTTAAGCTATTCTGTGGTGTTTTGTAGCAAGCACAACGACTAAATCCCTATGGGGACCTTTTTTGTTGTTTTGTTTTGAGCTGTTAGCAGACAAAGAAAGAGAAAACATATTCACCATTATGACTCGGTTTCCTTTCCACATTTCCCACACACCTGGTGCAGGGAGAGCATCACACTATGGGGTGTGTGTGTGTGTGTGGTTGTGTGTGGTTGTTCGATTAGGCACAAGAGGTATGGCGAGGTAAAAAATGATGGTTGCCTTTATCTTCTTCATTTAAAATGGATGGGTTTCTGCCACTGTGTTTTAGGTGGGGGTAAGTGGGGAGAGAATTGTGATTCTCCCAAGCATCTGGGGCTCTTGAGAACTTCAAGACTTTCTTACCTTCAGCCATAGCTCCATATTTGCCCTTCTGGAATCCTTCCATTCTCTCCTGGAATAAAAACAGGAAAAGGATAAAAAGCAAATGTCCATATGCGAGCTGGTAGAGTCTGAGAGCACCTCAATTCAGACATCTAAGAATAATTATCCTCAGATGAGCCATTTCCATCACTAATTTTCTAACTCATATTTTGCTTTGAAACATCTGTAAATAACTTTAAGCAAACCAGGTAATGTTAGGTTATGCTAAAATAGTGCACTATTGCTTCCCTCCCCTCAACTTAACAGAAAATCAGGAAATATTTGGGAGCAAATCAGTTGATTATCTCCCCCAACCAGAAAGGCATGAAATGAAGAAAGCATTCTTCTATGGAACAAAGAGTGAGTGTTAAAAAAAATTGAAATTACACTAGGCAAACTTACCAGAATAGAGAAAAAAATTGCCTTGCTATAAATAAGATTGATTTATTTGAAGTAGTGGAAACTTCCAGTCCTAGAAAGTCTTTGTGTCAAATGGGTATTCCAGTGGCGGAGAGGAAATTACAAGGTACTTTCCAATGGGAGGGTGGAAGTGGGGATCAGGGACACAAAGAACTGACGTGAGAGGAAATGGTGCAGGGGGACTGGTATGACCGCCTTCCCATCCTGACGGTTGGTGGAGAGGAGGTAGTGAGGTGATTGAAGAGAAATAGTCAACTTCAGGTCAAATTCAGGAACAACTCATTCCTGCTCTGGGTTTTCAGCACTGCGTAACAGCATTGGGGATGTATATCTTCCACCTGACTGGATATTGCCAAATATGACTCCCAGGGAGTCATGCTAACTCCTATTTGCACCACCCATTTATAAGAAGTCCCCAGATCTTGACAGGCACTTGGTAATATTACACTTTTAATTTCCTGTCATCCTTATGGGCATAAATAAGGATGCCTTAATTGACTTAAACTTATATTTTACTGATTATCATTAAATTAAAAACAGTTTTCATGGTTTGCTATTTTGGTTATTTATAAACTTCCATTTTTAATAACTTCTGTGATTTCTATCTTTTCCACATTTTTCTATTCATTCAGTGGATCTTCTTGGCCTTTAGGTCAATCAATCAATTTTTGTATTATCAGAATGTATTAAGACAGCTTCCTGCCTCCCTCCCTTTCCCTTCTTTCTCTTCTTCCTCCTTTTCTCTTCCCCCTCCCCTCTCTCCTTTCTTTCTTTTTCTTAAGCCCAGAGAAGAGTATTCTCTCTCCTACACCCTTTCTTGTCTCTGGTAAATTATGCTTCTGGCTTTTGCTAAAGTAGCACCAGTTCCCTGACATCCTCTGAGGTTTGGAATCAACAAAATGATGTGGTAAGGGTCAAGAGGACAGTGGTAATGATGTTGATTATGAACATCGTAATTGTAATAAACCTCTGTGCAGACGTTTATAATTTTCAAGTTTATTTCATCCTTCTTATTTTAATTGCTCTCTCAAATTCCCTGTGATGTGATCAAGACTGGTCTTAAAATGTCTATTAAAATGCAAGGAAACTGAGCATTAAATGACCTGCCAAAGGTCACATATTTACAATGGAGCTAGCATCAGGAAATGGCTCCTTTTGCCTGTGTATTGTCCTTGATTCCATAGGCGGAAAAAGAGACTATTCCAAAAAAGTCAGCAAACCTCTTGGACCATGTGTACAATGCTGCCACCCCCTGGTAAGGAGACAAATTAATTGGACAGCTAGAAGCCTACCCTAAAACCAACACACAGAATTTTATTGCAAAATCTTGAGTGCATTTCTTATAAAAGATTATTCAAAAATAAAATTGTTGGTGGCAGGAATTTCTCTGAATTGGGGTCTTTCCTTTTAAAACAGCCAATTGCCTGTCACAAAAGCCAGTCAGACTCTGTTATGTCAGGCAATGAGCAGCAACAATAGCTCTCCCAATCCAATCTCTCTGAGTGGATCAGGCTGCATTGAGGAATCTATTTTTTGGCAGATATTAACAAATAACAAAGTGTTCACAGGTGAGTCAGAAAGGATACTGATGGCAATGCTAAAATGAGTCATGGAGAAGATTATAAAATAACTGAATAAAGCGTGGTGGACACATCGTAGGCTTGAAGGAAAGTGATACGTGTTGGTCTACAGGGCAGACAAAAGTTGGGGAATTGAGAATGAAGGCAGATATCTTCTCCAAAGGAAAAATTTTACCAATAGTCCCACAAATGAGACCAAAGGTCACGAGAGATTGGAAGGCAGTGTGCAAGCAAGAAAGTAGCAGCCTCTGGCAAGCCGGTAGGAGGGTCTGGCTCAGGGAAAAGGGTGAAGCAAATGAACAAAATGCATGTTCTGATTTGAAAATTGCATGAACCTGATTTTACCATGAGAAGAGCTTATTTTAGCAAATCACAAGAAAGCAGCCTCTTCCATACTATTTTAGAAAAGATCAAACCACTTCTTGTCTTCTTTGTTCATAAGTATTTCCTTCACCCATCTGCCCCAGCCCATATATTTCCAGGTATTGGAATGATGTGTTTTGCGGTTTGGTCACTGTGGTTCCATGGCATGTCTCTCACATAAAGTTTGGCTGACAAAGGGATTGTTCACAGGTGCCCCAAACATGAGCCTGTTTCCCTACAGTGCATCCTGCAGGGTGTCACAGGAGAAATGTGGGAAATCTAGGGGAGCATGGGGTAGTTTTCCGAAGTTGAAAGTCACAAGAAAAGGTCCACTCAGGGGTCTTGTTTGGAACATGAGGTTCCTGGGGTGGGAAAATATCCTACACTTGCCCTGGGGAGCCCTAAGAATCCATCCTCAGCTCCCAGGCTTGTCTGAGACATAGTGCGCGTCTGGCTGGTCTGGGACAGGAGAAATTAGGAGGGTAAATTTGAGAAGAATGCCCCAGCATGCTAGGGGAGATGGGGAAAGCCTGTTACCCTCTGGGAGCTTCAGTTTCCCCATCGGTCCCACTGGTGAGAGGATCAGTTCAGCCTTACTCCCTGAGAGTTTCATGGAGATCGACTTGGCTAAGTAATGGGCAATGGGGCAGCAAAGCCCGCTGCCCGGGACTGGGCTGTGAGTGGAGGCGCAGATTCTTTAGGCTGTGCTCCACCAGCTGCGCACCTGCTGATGACCGCAACACTCACCACCATTGCCCCGTTTTACTGACCAGGGAACCCAGAAGTGAGGGGATCTGTGCAAGGTCACGTCAGAAATGAATAGCTGTGACCAAACTGTGATCCTTCTGATTCCCCAAGTCTCTGTAAGCATAAACCCAGTTCTCCTTACCAGAAGCGGCTGTTGTGCCCTGTCCTCCAGGGTGGCGGTCATGTAGGCTCTGGCCGGCTGGTCCTTTCTCAGGAAGGTGAAGTGACAGCAGAGAGAGCCCTGCTGTGTGGTCTGTGTGTGGGGAGGCTATTCGCAGGGCTGAGGGAGGCTGAGCAGATGCAGTTAAGGAGGAGCCATGTGCAGGGGCTGAAAGCTCCATGACTCAGCTGCAAACAAAGATGGGTAGAGATTATGGAGTGTGCCCCCCACACCCATGTGGACTAGGACACCCTGGTATTGGCTGGAAACTGATTGGGAACAAGCCCCTGAAAACCAGCCGAATGTGCTGCCTCCTTAACGGGCCACTTCCTGTCATGAGCCTGCCCTGGGACAGTGTGCCCCATGCTATTTCCTTTTTATTTTTGACTGTTTCAAGCAAGCAGTATTTGGAAGAAGGAGATATGAAGGGAATTATAGACTCTCCCACTTCCAAGTTCAGAAAAGGCCCCTGGTGACTGGAAAGTCCTGGGCAGCAGCTGCTGCCCTCAGCACCCATCACTGGGGCACCTGCTCCTCTCACAGGCTCTGCTTCTGGAAAACTTCTGCTAACCAGGATCAGAAAGGCACTCTGGTCCACAGAGGACCAGAACAAGCCCTCGCAGGGTTTGACTCTTGGCTTGTGACTTACCCTGGCAAGCTGTCTGCCACGTGATGGAGCCCTCCCTGTGGGGACATTGTGGAGTCCACGTGTCAGTTTATCTGGTAAGGGTTGAAAGCAGGGTGATAGAACCTCTATTTTTGAACTGATTGGGAAAGCAGTGGACATAAAGCTGATTGCCATTTAAGATTAGAGCAGTGGACATAAAGCAATTATGAGATGGAGAACACAATGGGACGTAGGCAGAGGGCCATCAGGGCCAAGAGAATCCCCACATCCCTCGTTGTTGACATTTGAAGTGGAGCTTACAGTCATATCATAACAATTGTCTAAGACTTGATGGGTAAAACAATTTAAAACAATCCCCTGCCAGCCTAGAAAACCTCTCCACAGAGGCAGAGGAGAAAGAAAACAATTTTATTGAACGTGCGTTGAACCAGAATGTGATCTGGATCCCAGACAACCCAGGAAGAGATTGCAAAGACGGAGAGGGATGTCACCTGGTCATATAGCCAGGCAGGTGCCACCCATTACACATGTGTTCTCAAGCTAAACCGTAACTAGTACTCAAGTAAGAGGACTTGACAGTACCCTTTGTCATACATAGTTCATCCTAAACTCACTCAGTAATCATCTGTATTAGCTAATTGTCTTTTTCCAGAGGAAAAGGAAACTTCTCATATCCTCTATGGCAAGAGGAAGATTTGCAACTCAGAAAGGTGCTGGCAGATGTCAGGCTCCTACTGAAGTTAAGTTAGGCTCCTAAATTAGGCCCCTGCTTTCCCACGGAGACTGGGAGGTGGGGACACTACCTTCCCTGATGTTTGCATTTCAAAGGGATGGCTTCCAGGTGCTCTAAAGACAGTCCTGGGCTGTCAAACAGCTTTTAAAAAGATTGCATTACAAAGGGTGGACAAAGAATTCACGCTTACAAGCTTTCTAAATAAAATACTCTAAGAAGGGAGGGGGTAATTCTTTTCCACTTTGTTTTTTCCCCAGAAAAGAGAATTAACATTTTTTCCTTATATTTGACTTTTATTGGTCCTTACACTTTTAAATTCTTCAAGGACTTTCAAACTAGTCAGCACTCATAATTTGTGTGAATTGAGCAGAGCAGGGCAGGAAGTGGGCTGTAATCTGACCAGGATTCCACCCTTATTAGATAGGGACCAGGTACTCCCCCAGCAACTGCCTGGAATCCCTAAAAAATTTGATGGACAGAGTTCACATCAAAATCTTATAGACACTGAGGGGAACCGATGCTAACCATTCTTATCAATGTAGCAAATTCACTTCATTCTAGTGACATCTTCAAACTCCCTCTCTTCTTTCCTTGTGGTTTGAACTATTCGCAAACATTATATTTATCCACTTAACTGGGTGCTCTGGCACCCCAGCTAAGGACTGATTTTCTGCTTTGAGTTCTGGTCTCTAAGTCTTATCTTTTTTTTCTCTAGTAGTTCCCAGGCTCCTCTTATGGCTCAAAGAGACCTCAGAGAGTCAGTGATGAAATGTGTTAACTGGTCTCTATCAGTTTTCTGGATGAGATCGTGGGCTTTATAGAGGCCAGGGACTGTCTTCAGGTCAGGATCTTGCTAGAACTTAGCCCTAAAAAGTGCTCAAAAATACTTACCGAATAAATGAGTAAAACATATGACTTAAATGCTCTAACTCTTCCCTCATGTCCCCCTTTGTAGTTACATTTAGTGCTAGCAGAATAATCTTAGGTAGCTACTTTCAGAAAGCAGGACTGTAGAAATTCATATATATCCAGATATGAAAGTATTTCCAAAACTAGACTCTTTGTGCCTTTTCCCACACCCTCTCTATTCCTCTGTTCAGATTTGCAAAACAAACAAACAAACAAACAAACAAACCCCCAGGAAACCTGGGACACCTAGGAAGTGTCCATTTTCCTTATCCTTCTGTTCGACACCAAATTCAATACCTTTTCAGCCTGGACAGAGACAGTTATCTACCAAACCTGACATAGTACAAAACGTGATGAATCATTGCTGAAAGCAGGTCTCTATCCATCCCCAGCCACCTCTGCTATCCCTGTTCTCGCTCTGCGATGCTCCCTGGTGCACAGAACTGGGCACGCTGAGTTGCAACTCATGCGCTCTAGTTATGTGATGAAGTTTCTGGAGTTCTGAGCGCAGTAGCCATCTCAGGGTAGATACCTGTAGACTGCCCTGAGAATCAGCTTTATTAAGCTGAGGAGATGCCAAAGCTCCATCTCAGAGACATTTTGGGCAGCCACCTTCCCTATCAACTTGGAGTGATTCAAGGACCTCAGGGTTCACGCCTTGGACCTTCTGTTTCAAATGGAAGATAGACAATTATTGCCTTCTGATGAAGAAGGAAGGAAGAATAAGGGAAAGAGGTGGTGCGACATTTACCACTTTCTCTGGGCTGAGGTCCTAGGTGACCAACCGGCCAATTTGCCCTGAATTTGACTGGATTTAGTACTACAAGGCCCACATCCTGGGAAACCCCTTAGTCCCAGTCAAATTGAGCCTGTTGGTCACCACATGGTCTCCTAACACTTAGTCATGCTTGCTCTCTTTCACCATCTTGCCTCTGTCTCTTCATCCATCATCTCACCCTATTCCACGAAGGTCTCCCATGAGCATGACTAGTAGGAAATGTGGAAATGAAACCCCAAGCCAGAGTTGGGAGGGGCTGAAACCAAATGCTGAAGTGTGATTTCTCTTCCTTGTCTGTAGTCACTCTAAAAAAAGTTCTTTCTTGGAACTTTTTTAGAACATTGTGTTCTTATGAAAATCAAAGAGCAGGTAAAAGTTGCTGAAAAAATGTATTAAAATGCAGGCATTTCTGTATTATCAACATTATCATTTCCTTTGTTTCTGGACAAGGTCATAGCTACTCTTTTCAGAGCTGAGAGGGGCCAGGTCAGGGGCACCTAATTGGAGGCGAGAAAAGGAGCCTCCTGGATCAGGGTGTTCTACAGAGACCACACCTGCTGAAGAGGCTTCATGCGGGTGGGGGGCGGGGGGCAGAAATCATCTAGGGGTGAGTCCAGGAGGTAGAGTTGAGGATTCAGAAACATCCAGGTCAATAAAAGGGGCAGCTATTTGAGCCCACAGTTGACACACAACATGGAGGAAGGATTAATGTTGCCATGAAGTACACTCTAAGTATCTAAATATTGCATATTTAAAGCAAATTTATCCTATTCTCCTGAGCCTTTGCACACTAGACCCAATGGGTGGTAAGTCCAGACAGCACCCATGGGAAGCAGACAAAAAGCTACCCTCTTAAGGAATCTGAAATCTTATTACAGAGACAAGACTTACGCAAATGAAAGACAATGAGTAAGGGTCCTAAATGAATGTTTTGGACAAGTGTATTTCATACACCCCATTATAGAGCATTAAAAAATGAAATAGAGCAGAAGAGAAACTATCAAAATTAATCACACAAAATGTAAGTGTATGTAAGTTCTGGGAAGCAGTAAAAAATTGAGGGTCATGGTAAAAAATACATGAAAGCACAGTTTTAGACAATGTATTAAGCAGGATTTGGGGAAGAAAGGAGGTCAAAATGGACCAACTCGAAGGAGAAAGCCCTGAAGTGTGGAGTAGAACTTGGACATGTGATCAAGGTTGACAGGAGGTGAGGAAGGGGCCCTTTGAAGTGGTTATTTTAAAGGAAGCAGAGAGTATGTAGGTGTCAGGGCAGTACAGCACCTAGAGCAGGTGTAAGAGCTTTTTATCATGACCTCTGGAGTTGTCTGGGTAGCTGATGTCTGGTTGTCTAATTCTGTAGCATTGCATTTAGAGTAGACCCTTCACCCATTTAGTTAGCCCAAAAGGCCAAGAGGGAACAGCAGGGACTGAGTGCATGCCCTGATGCTCTCCTCTAGTTGTTTATTGGATGGGTTAGATAAGGTCCAGATGGGATGACAAGGTCCCTGGAGATTTCCTGGCTGGCACCTTGGAGGACTGCTCCTGTTGCATCTGGAGTGGGGTGGACCTTCCTGAAAGCCTAATGAGACCCTCCCCTACCCTGACATTATCACCTGCAACTGAATGTCTCCAGTGAGCGTCTTGGGATCCACAAGCTGATACCTTCCTATCACGAATGTTTCTGAGCTTGCTGAGGTATACCCTCACCAGGCTGATTTCCTTTTGAGTCATTACATCGGAAATTCTCGGCCCTTGAGCTGTCAATCAATTATAGGTTTGTTGAGATATTTTCCCCCTCACCCCTCAGAGGGGAGACAAAGAGCCTCTCAAAACCCCAAGGTGGCTCAAGGTCTGAGATCAGTTGCCTCTGAGGTTGAGGGCAGCCTCTTCTGTTTACACACTATGCTGTAACAAATGTTACCACGTGGACATCAACATGAAAAAGTTGGGAAGCTCTACTTTTGATGAAAAAAGTATAATATACCAAGTTGTGCTGTCTGGGTCTTGTTTTCCTTCTGTCTGAAATTACTATTGACATTTGACATCATGAGGTATCAGAGTTACCAACAGGCACATCTGTAGGACTGACTCAGGCTTCTTGGGGTGCACATTGTCTTTTAACATATCCCACCCCAAGATCTCTGGTTCCTCCCCTCCTGAAGCTATCAGACCTTACACACAGTCAGGAGATTCTGTCAGATTCTGCCCCAGGCAGTATTCTCAAGCTGCTCCATGGTCTCTATCAAGGCCAGGTTCTCCTAGACCCAGGACATGAGGTTCGTGGCCTGGGGATGCTTCTGTGTCCTGGGAACCTGAGCAAGGACCACAGTGACTGCATATTTGCTTTTTCAGAGAAGGAAAATCACAGCAAGAGCAATGATAAAAAGTGGAGGCAAAGCTAATTCCTCTGCTGAACATGTGAAGGGAGTTGATTTGCACAAGAAGTGTTAGAATCAGTTCAGTGACAACATAAGAAGTCATACCTCCTATGGCTTTTCTATGAAAACTATATCCTGTGCTGCCATAAGCTTCTTGGAGACCTGCATGCACACATTTGCCACTTGAGTTTAACCCAGTGAATACCTGAGTTGTGTGGAAAGGAAAGGAAAAAGGCATAGCCACAGAAGGTGAGAGCTAGAAGAATCTTGGGGATCATCTAAACTAGTCCTTTTCTCCCCCTTATTACAGATAAGGAGACTGCAGTCCAGAGAAATGGTTTTCAGAAGATCATATTAGTTAATTTTAGTATATAGTGTGAGATGTAAATCAAGTTTTTTTTTTGCAAATGTATGCCCAATTTTTTATTCCATCAACTTATCTTGCAGGGAGTATCCTTTTTTTTTAAAATTACTTTGGTGCTCTTTCAAAAATTAATTGATCATATACATATAAGTCTATTTCTGAACTGTATTCTGTTACATTGATCTTTATGTCTGATCTTCACCAATACCTCACTGTTATGATGATGGCAGCTATATATAAATCTTGTGATCAGGAAGTGGAAATTCTCTTTTTTCTTTTTCAAAATGGTTTTGGTTTTTAAATATAAATTCTAGAATCAGCTTGAAAAATATATAAGAAAATCCTTCCAGATTTTGATTGTGATTGCATGACTGTACAGATTCATTTGGAAGTAATGATATCTGAATAATATTGAATCTTCTGATTCATGGACATGGTATTATTTAGGTCTTGTTTGATTTTTCTCATCAATGTTTTGCAGTTTTTGTAAAAAGCTTAGATTAATCCCAATATTTTATAATTTTAGTAGTAGTATAAATGGCATTGATGATTTAATTTCAGTTTCCTGTCATTCATTACAAGTATGCAAGAATATAATTGATTTTTGTATGTTGACCTTGTATTTTCTGACCTTGTTAATTTATTAGTTCTAGAATTTTTTTTGATTCTTTGAGATTTCCTTCATAGAAAATTATGTCATCTGCAATTAAAACAGTTTTTATTATGTTCTTTCCAATCAGTGTGCTTTTAATTTCTTTTCTTTGCCTCCTTTCACTGGCAGGATCTCTATCAAAACATTAAATTGGAGTGGCAATGAGGGACATTCTGGCCTTTTCCTGAACTTAAGGGAATGTATCCAGTCTTGCACCTTCCGTATTCTTATGGATTTTCTGTCTGCATGTTTTATTGATTACTGAGAAATAAGGTTTAAAGTATTCAAGTATAATTTTGGATTTGTCTATGTATCTTTTTGGTTTCTTTAGTTTTGCTTCATGTATTTTGAAGCTTTGTTTTTAGGTACAAATATTGTAAGGATTGTTATATTTTTCTGATACATTAACACATTTATCATTATGTAATGTCCATCTTTATCCTTGACAATATTCCTTGCTCTGTAGACTACAGATCTATGTTATATTAATGTAGGTACTCCAGCTTTCTTTTGATGAGTGTTTTCATGATGTTTATTTCCTCATTCTTTTACTTTTAAGCCATCTCTATGATTGTGATAGGCGGAATTCTAAGGTAGGCTCCAAGATTTCCATAAACTAGTATACATGCCCTGGATAATCTCTTCCCCTTTAGTGTGGGAAGACCTGTGAATAGAAAAAATGCCATTTCTATGATTGGTTTACATGGTAGAAGTGAAGGGATTTTGCAAACTTAATTAAGTTCTCTAATCAGCTAGTTTTGCATTAGTTAAAGGGGAGATTATTCTGGGTAGGTCTCACCTAATTAAAAGAAATCTTAAAAGCAAGAGATACTTCCAGATTTTAAGAAAGCAAACATTCATGCTTTAAACTGCCTACGAATATATGGAGAGGGGCAGCCTCTAGGATCTACCCACAACCACAGTCTTTCAACCACAAACAACTGAATTCTGCCAATAACCCGAATGAAGTTGGAAAAGGACCCTGAGCTCCAAATGGCAGGATGGGTGATACTTTGATTTCAGCTTCACAAAACCCTGAGTAGAGGATCCACCTAAGCCATGTCTTGACTCCTGTGCTAGGCTGTTTTTACGTTGCTATAGAGAAATATATGAGACTGAGTAACTTATAAATAAAAGACATTTATTTTGGCTCACAGTTTGCAGGCTGTGCAGGAAGCACAGTGCTGGCATCTGCTTCTCGTGAGGGCCTCAGGAGGCTTCCAATCATGGTGGAAGACAAAGGAGATGCTGCATGTCACACGATGAGAGTAACAGCAAGGTGTGGGGGAGGTGCTACACACTTCCAAATAACTACATCTCACTTACTGCTGTGAGGACAACACCAACCCTTCTATGAAGTATCCACTCCCATGACCCAAACACCTCCCACCAGGTCCTGCCTCTAACATTAGAGATTACATTTCAACATGAGAAATGAGGGGCCAAACATTCCAAAAATATCAACTCTTGATCCACAGTAATAATTGTGGTGTTGTAAGTTTTCACATTTGTGGTAATTTGTTATGCAGCAATAGAAACCAATTCAGTCATTATATTTAAAGTGCATTTTTTTGTAGATAGCATATGGTTGAATCTTGTGGTTTTCTTGTGGTTTTAACCAATCTAAATGGATTCAATCTACCTATAAACATTTCAGGCCACTTCACATATATTTTAAGAAAGTTACAATAGTGTACTTGCAATTCATCTTTCTCATTTTTGTGTTATTATCGTTGTAAGCTTTTACATATTTTATAACTTCCCTAATACACTATTACTATTTTTGTTAGAGCTATACAATGTAAAAGAAATTTCTTTTATATTTGTATTTTTTTTCCATTTCTAGGGCTTTTCATTTCTTTGTGTAGATTCAAATTTCTGTCTGGTGTCATATTCATTCCTTCTGCCTGAAAAACTTCTTTTAACCTTTCTTATAGTGAAGATAAGTTGATAATTAATTGTTCCAGCTTTTGTTAGTTAGATTCTTTATTTCACCATCATATTAGAAAGATTTCTGCTGACTGAATATTCTGGGTAGTTTTTTGTATTTCGGTATAATAAAGATGCTATTCAATTGTGTTCTGAATTGTAGTTTCTGACAAAGAATCAGCTGTAATTTTAATATTTATTCCTCTAATATAATGTCTTTTTCCCCTAGTTATATTTAAGACTTCCTCTTTATCATTGGTTCTCAACAGTTTAAGTATAAAATGTCTAGATTTTCTGTTTTGCTTTGTTATGTGTTTACCTTGCTTGGAGCTCTCTGTTTCTTGGATCTGTAGTTTGATGTCCTTCAATACTTTTAGAAAAGTCTTAACCACTACCTTTTCAAATATTTCTTCTGTCCATGCTCCTTTTCTGACATGTATGTTAAACTGCTTGATATAATTTCATAACTCCTATATATTGTTTTCTCTCATTTGTTTTTCTCCTTTTGCTCAGTTTGAACGATTTCTATTAACTTATTTTCAAATTCACTGATTCCTTCCTCAACTGTGTCCAGTCTACTGATGTAACCCCTAAGGAATACTTCATGTCTCATAAAATGTTTTTAATTTCCAGCATTTACATTTGACTCTTATAGTTTCCATCTCTCTGTTGAAATGTCTAATCTTTTATTACATGTTGTCTACATTTTTCATTTCATCCTTTAGCATAGTAATCATAATTATTTTAAAGTCCCTGTCCCACTTCTGGATTATTTTTGAGTCTGGTTCTGTGGATTGTTTTGTCCTTCCATTATGGATTATTATACTTTTGCTTTTCTGAATATATTATAATTTTCTTAAGTTGTAAATATGCATAGTAGGAAAGTAATTGGGATAAACAGTATTTATACCTAGAATGGTTATGCCTCTTCTTCTGTCAGGCTGTTAGTGTTCAGGTGAGTCAATCTAATTAAGAGTTGAACTGGGTTGGGGTTGTTGCTATGGTTACCTTCAGTGCATCTTAGGTTTTTAATATGTTTAGTGTTGCCTTGTGCTTAGGTGGGGACTGAAATGCGATAGGGCTTTACCTGGTGTTCCTGTTCCATTCACCCTCAGATTTCAGTCATCTCTGCATAACTCCACTTCACAGAGGGTTGTTCCAGGCTTTGACCCTTCCCTATAGTAGACTGGATTGCTTGTTAATCACCCAGTATTTTTTAGATATATGGCAAGGGCAGGGAGGTGTTCTTTGTTGTTCCTACATAGCTTCAGTCTTAGGCATGGCCTGTGTGCCTGGGCCTTGGGTGCTGGGCTTTCTCTGTGATCCTAACCTTCTTCTTAATGGCAGCTGTATTCGTTAGGGTTCTCCAAAAATAGAGAACCATTGTGTGTGTGTGCGTGTGTGTGTGTGTGTGTGTGTGTGTGTGTGTGTAGAATTGGTCTGCATGATTATGGAGGCTGAGAAGCCCCATAATATGCTGTCTGTGAGCTGGAGAACTAGGAAGGGTGATGGTGTAATCCAATATGAGTTTGAAGGCCTGAGAACCAGGGAAGCTGATGATGTAACTCTCCCAGTTTGATGCCAAAGGTCCAAGAACCAGGTGTGTGTGGGGGAGGTTGTTGGTGTAAGTCTAAGAATTCAAAGGCTTGAGAACCAGGAGCTCCAATGTTCGAAGGCCAGAGAAGATGGATGTCCCAGCTCAAGAAGAGTGAATGAATTTGCCCTTTGCTGCCTTTTTGTTCTATTTGGAACTTCAACTGACTAGACGATTTCTGCCCTTATTGGTGATGGCAGAACTTCTTTACTCGTTTGAATCTACGGATTCAAATGCTAATCTCTTCTGGAAACACCTTCACATACACACACAGAATAATATCTTACTAGCTATCCGGGCATCCGTTAGTTCAATCAGGCTGACACATAAAATTAACTATCACAGAATCCAGGCTGTTCTTTGTATATGTGTAATAGAAGTCTTGTACAGAACAGAGGTGTTTTTTTGTCTCTTTTTAGAAGTCAGTTGTCAGTCCAATTTTTACTCCTTTATAATATCTCTTTTTTTCTGCTTTAAGTTTATTGGTTTAATTGAATTAGTGGATTGATATATTTTATCTGTTCTGGAAATTTCTCATGTTTTCATATATTGTCTTAACTCCTGTGTTTCTATTCCTTTTTTCTTTTTGCCTTATCTCTGTGAACCTGT
>NW_012101884.1:34034-36604 GCF_000951045.1 Mandrillus leucophaeus | reverse complement strand
TTGTAAATATGCATAGTAGGAAAGTAATTGGGATAAACAGTATTTATACCTAGAATGGTTATGCCTCTTCTTCTGTCAGGCTGTTAGTGTTCAGGTGAGTCAATCTAATTAAGAGTTGAACTGGGTTGGGGTTGTTGCTATGGTTACCTTCAGTGCATCTTAGGTTTTTAATATGTTTAGTGTTGCCTTGTGCTTAGGTGGGGACTGAAATGCGATAGGGCTTTACCTGGTGTTCCTGTTCCATTCACCCTCAGATTTCAGTCATCTCTGCATAACTCCACTTCACAGAGGGTTGTTCCAGGCTTTGACCCTTCCCTATAGTAGACTGGATTGCTTGTTAATCACCCAGTATTTTTTAGATATATGGCAAGGGCAGGGAAGTGTTCTTTGTTGTTCCTACATAGCTTCAGTCTTAGGCATGGCCTGTGTGCCTGGGCCTTGGGTGCTGGGCTTTCTCTGTGATCCTAACCTTCTTCTTAATGGCAGCTGTATTCGTTAGGGTTCTCCAAAAATAGAGAACCATTGTGTGTGTGTGCGTGTGTGTGTGTGTGTGTGTGTGTGTGTGTGTGTAGAATTGGTCTGCATGATTATGGAGGCTGAGAAGCCCCATAATATGCTGTCTGTGAGCTGGAGAACTAGGAAGGGTGATGGTGTAATCCAATATGAGTTTGAAGGCCTGAGAACCAGGGAAGCTGATGATGTAACTCTCCCAGTTTGATGCCAAAGGTCCAAGAACCAGGTGTGTGTGGGGGAGGTTGTTGGTGTAAGTCTAAGAATTCAAAGGCTTGAGAACCAGGAGCTCCAATGTTCGAAGGCCAGAGAAGATGGATGTCCCAGCTCAAGAAGAGTGAATGAATTTGCCCTTTGCTGCCTTTTTGTTCTATTTGGAACTTCAACTGACTAGACGATTTCTGCCCTTATTGGTGATGGCAGAACTTCTTTACTCGTTTGAATCTACGGATTCAAATGCTAATCTCTTCTGGAAACACCTTCACATACACACACAGAATAATATCTTACTAGCTATCCGGGCATCCGTTAGTTCAATCAGGCTGACACATAAAATTAACTATCACAGAATCCAGGCTGTTCTTTGTATATGTGTAATAGAAGTCTTGTACAGAACAGAGGTGGTTTTTTGTCTCTTTTTAGAAGTCAGTTGTCAGTCCAATTTTTACTCCTTTATAATATCTCTTTTTTTCTGCTTTAAGTTTATTGGTTTAATTGAATTAGTGGATTGATATATTTTATCTGTTCTGGAAATTTCTCATGTTTTCATATATTGTCTTAACTCCTGTGTTTCTATTCCTTTTTTCTTTTTGCCTTATCTCTGTGAACCTGTGTTTTTCTATTCTTTCAGAATGATGATTAATATGTTAAAACTTCTCACTCTTTTCTCTATATTTCTTACCCTCTCTCCACATTGCCTATCTATTTGGTATCTCTGGGCTGCATTCCGGATTTTCTTCTACCCTGATTCTCTCTTCAGCACTGTCTAATCTGTTAAATCTGTCCACTGAGTTGTTAATTTCAGTTGTATATAAGTTCAGGTTTGTGAAGGAGGAAGCACCAAAACTGGATTAGATGTACAAAAAATTTAATGGAGGCAGAAGCAGGTAGAGGGAAGGATAGCCTTCAGACCATAATGATTTGACACCTGTGAAGGGAGAGTGGGAAGAAAGAAGGTTTGGTTAGGAAGAGTTGTGAGCAGTGCGGTTCCAGGAAAGATTCAGCAGCCAAGGGGGAGTCTTTGAGCCAAGCCGCCAGTTAGAGGAAGCTCATTTCTTTCCAGGAGGAGCCTGAGTACCCTCACCATTTCAATGTGCTAGCTCACTGGCTGGGAGCAGTCTGCAGGTGGCATGCTTTTGGCACAAACATGGTGGTGGGTCCAGAGGGGCAGCAGCAGGGCCATTTACCGATCATACTCGCCAGAGCTGGTGATGTGGGTGGCATGTTTTATGGCTGCCATATTCCATTTGTCGATTCTAATAGTTTTATTTGGTATGTTTGCAAATGTATCATGTCAGTTTTATATTTTCCTATTTTCAGAAGACATTTTCAAGATTGCTTAAAAACTGTCTTAGATATTTTAAGTGTACTTATTTTATACCCATATCTGATCATTATAGTATCTCAAGTTTTTGCTTATTTGTTTCTGTTACTTTTTGTTTGGTTTTCTCATTGCATCATGTTTCTTTTGGTGTTTGGTTTTCTCCAAGTGCTACACATTACATTTAAAAAGAAGTGTTCAAGGGAAAATGTAAGGCCCAAAATATTAGTATCATCCTCCAGGTAGAATTTCTTTTTAATGCCAAATCTTCAGACACTATTGGAGAAAGACCACTTTAATCAAGTCTAAGGACACTCTCACTGCAAGTCTACAGGGGAAGGATGATTTACATCTGAGAATTTATCACTTTGGGATCCTTTTTTTTCTTTTTTCTCTTTTTGAGATGGAGTCTCACTCTGTCACCCAGGCTGAAGTGCAGTGTCATGATCTCGGCTCACTGCAACCTCCGCCACCCATGTTCAAGCAACTCTCCTGCCACAGCCTCCTGAGTAGCCGGGAT
>NW_012101884.1:27982-30194 GCF_000951045.1 Mandrillus leucophaeus | reverse complement strand
TTTTTTTTTTTTAAGAAATTTTGGCATAATTCACCCCTTAATTTGCATATCATTGAAAGTGGGTATAAATATGATTGCAGAACTGCTTCCGAGCTGCTACTCTGGGCACACTGCCTATGGGGCAGCCCTGCTCCACAAAGAGCAATACGTTTGTTGCTGCTGTTGTTCTCTACCACTTTGATAAAAGTTGTTCTCTACCACCACCAGCAGCACTGGCTCGTGCGCAAGTGGCCATGGACGACCACACTGTGCCCTCCCTGCTGCCCCCTCCGATCATCAAAGGAATCCCTCCCTGGCTCGAGGACCCTGCAAGGGCCCAGTATGGCTGCTGAGGAAGCGAAAGGCAGGAATTAAACATGGGTTTTACTTGAGCCACGCTTCAAAAAGTCCAACTCCCTGCAACGTCACCAAGGCCCTCAGGACCCCTGACCATAGCCTGCCCGAAGCCTGCAGCTCACCTGGAACCTCCTGCAGTCCTTAGCTTGACCTGGCATTTGTGCGCTTGCTTGCAGACCCCTCCTTCCCTACGTGTGCTGGGAAGACCCTAGGGCGCCTGCGCACACTCCCTTCCTCCTCCTCTTCCCCTTGATTGGGGCTAATGTGAATACCTGCTTCCTGCGTCTCCATGATCTCACTAGAGGTTGGCTGATTTAAAGACAGTGAGTTCCCTTAAAGGGTTCTCATTATGCTCAGAAGTAGAAATAAGGAAATCCTATTGTTTGATTCGCACAACCAGTCAGCGTCACATTTTCTAATCATCTGGCATTCAAGAACCTTCCTGGACAGGCCCATCCCGAAAAATACTGGATGCTTTTGCCTCACAGTAATAGGATGGTCAGGTGTCTGCAGTCTCAGCCTATGCACCTGGCGCTCTGCCTCTTCTCCATAACCAGAGTGGAGTTGGAGATACAGACACTGTGTGTGTGTGTGTGTGTGTGACAAAAATATGAATAACCATATAGGAGATATACGTTATTTTCCCAGTATCCTACTTTTTTTCTTTCTTTCTTTCTTTTTTTTTGAGACGGAGTCTCGCTCTGTCGCCTGGGCTGAAGTGCAGTGGCCAGATCTCAGCTCACTGCAAGCTCCGCCTCCCGGGTTTACGCCATTTTCCTGCCTCAGCCTCCCGAGTAGCTGGGGTTACAGGTGCCCGCCACCTCGCCCGGCTAGTTTTTTTGTATTTTTTAGTAGAGACGGGGTTTCACCGTGTTAGCCAGGACAGTCTCGATCTCCTGACCTCGTGATCCGCCCGTCTCGGCCTCCCAAAGTGCTGGGATTACAGGCTTGAGTCACCGCGCCCGGCCATCTCTCTTTCTTTCTTTTTTTTTGAAACAGATTCTTGCTCTGTCATCCAAGCTGGAGTGCAGTGGCACGATCTCGGCTCACTGCATCAAGCGATTCTCCCGTCTCAGCCTCCTGAGTGGCTGGGATTACAGGCGAGTGCTACCACGTCTGGCTAATTTTTGTATTTTTAGTAGAGATGGGGTTTCGCCATGTTGTTCAGGCTGGTCTCGAACTCCTGACCTCAGGTGATCCGCCTGCCTAGGCCTCCCAAAGTGTTGGGATTACAGGCGTGAGCCACCTTACCCGGCCCCTACTTCATTTTGGAATGCCACGAACCATAATATGTTCTAGAAAAGTGGAAACTTATTTTCTGCTTTGTAACAGTACAGTTACATTCATCTTTTTGGTAGTAAATCATTGTACTAATAAACTGATGTTGCAGAAGTAACATTAACATGTATAATGCCCACATTTCTTTTATTGATGCTAACAGTCTACAAGAATCACAAAAGAACATATCTACTCATGTATATGAACTAGAAATTTATCAAGGTGGGGCAGTCTAAATTTTTTAAAAAGTTCAAAAATGAAGGCACTTGTTTCCCCTGTGCCACGCATTTGTCCCCACCAGAAGCTACTTGACATTAGACTACCAAAACTACCAAAGGAAGTTATGTTAGATAAATTGAAAACTCTGCATACACATCATTTAAAATTAGTCAAAAACTTAAAAAGTGGATTCTGAGCCTTGGCAAAGTTGCAAAGATGATGCAGCATTCAAAGTTTCCTGTGTCATTAAAACTGTGCCTGAAACTACAGGATTCCTTCCGTTGGAATAAAGTAGTCCTTTCAGCTCCAAGAATTCAGCCTCTCTTGACCAAGTTGCCTTCAGTTTTAGGACCTGCAGTGTCAGTCAGGCCCGATCTCC
>NW_012101884.1:23949-26942 GCF_000951045.1 Mandrillus leucophaeus | reverse complement strand
TCTGGCCTCCATTGATCTTATTGATTCTGAGTAATCCTAATTCTTTGAGCATCAGAGACAATCCTAATCTAGGTCTTCATGTGCAAGCTGTTACAGAGGGACCTACAGAGAATATTAGTTATCTCCTTTAACACAAGAAAGAATTGTTCTTCCCAGGAAAGAATTCTTGTTTCCAGGAAGAAGGTCTTCTTTGCCTACTGGAGACAAATTCTGGGAATTCAGGCTTAAAACTTGGAGTTGATCCTTCTGCAGAACTGGAAGTCAGAAAGTCTTTCTTTCATTTTTGTTTCTTGAGATTGAGATGTCTATCCTTGGGGTGTGTGTGTACGTGTGTGTGTGTGTGTGTGTGTGTGTTTGCATGCATGCAAGCGTGTGTGTTTAATTTTTGAGCAGTGGTATGCAGTTCTCTTCAGTGTTCACCATGATACATCCTGCTAGCTGTAGTAGAAAAGATAGTCTAGGCATCTTCAGATGTATGAAATCAGGAGGATATGCACAATATAATACCATTTTGAAATTAAAAAAATGTCCAAGTGCCTAAACTTAATGGTATGTAAAGAGAATTATGAGGAGGGAAAGAAAATATAAAAATATGAAAAGAATTAGGCAAAGAATGTGATTGAAAGTATAAAAATAAGACTCAAACCAATAATTATAACAAAACATCCAGTATATGGAGTGATAACTGCTTAAAGAATTAAAGAGGAGGGGACAAATTTAGACGCATCTCCATAAAATATTTTATTGGTAGAATAAGCAAGAACCAAATCTAGTTGCCAAAGAATAGGCCAACAGTGCCACTGTTAGATTAAGAATCATGGGGGAAAAATGAGTGTTGAGCCATAGTCTAGCTATAGCTTCCCCAAGAATTTACAGGAATTCTCTTCTGGGGTACTGAATCCATAGGTGAATCTCTGGAAGGAGCACTGGTGTCTGTTAGGGCTACTGTGTGGGCTGGAACTGAATATTCATTGTGTAAGAATATGTAAGAATGTACTCATTGCCTGAAATATTTTGTTCTAAAAGTTAATCATGGCCAACACTAGCTTTCAGAAATAAGCCAGATACAAGTCTTTTTTTGTAGAACAAAAGCTGATCCAGGTACCAGGGCATAGAAATATGAACAGAAACATCATCAGCACACGATCCATACATTTTTATCCTTGAGATAAAAGGAGAGGAGAGGAAGGGGGACACAATTGAAATGGATATATATTCATATAATTTTTGAGGTATTGGACAGTATTTTTACCCTATGTCTGGTTAAAATTAGCAAGCAAGTTTTTCTACAGGAGGCAGTGCTGTTCTATGCTGTAATTTAAATATAAAATTGATTTGTGCTATCAAATCACTCAAATTACATAACTGAGGTTACAAGGCCTAACCTTGAGCTACGGGGGAAAAAGCATCCTTTAAGCCACAGACTAAAAAAAGACTTTACTGAAGGGAATGGTGAATGCCAACTGTTCTGTAGTAGGAGAAAAGGATAAAATAACTGAAAGGGGGTGGAAATACAGTAATTTGGGGGACCCTGTGCTTGAAGGGAAGTAAATTTCCTTAGGGCAGGAGAGTGTCATTAATACAATGGCATGCTTGCATGAAATAATTTTCTGTTATCCAGGGTAGAAAATTTAGGAAATGGTCAAAAGTATGGTAGTTGGAAACCTAATATTGAAAAGGTACAGGAAAGTCAACTTTACAATTCATTTTCCAAACATTTGTTGATCCCACTTTATATGCCAGGCACTGGGTTGTATAACGGGGATACAAAGATGGAAAAAAAAAAAAAGATCATAATCAAAGTATCTGAAAAAGAAAACCACTAAAGAAATGTTATTGAATGTAAAGGAAAACCGTAACTTCTTTAATAACATATTATTCAAATTCAAAGATGATAGCACATTTTGAGATTCAGATTGGTAATGTATCTTTGATTACACTTTGCAAATGTATTTGACAATTAACCATATACTACTACTTTTTATTACTGAGAGGAGGCAGGACTCGACTCTGGAGGTGGGGATTGGGCTCCAGACCACACTGAAGACGAGCTGAAAGGGAAGAGGTTTTATGGAGTCTCTCCATAAAACACACTCACCGGTGCCACGTCAGGTTACCATTGCTAAGGCAACACCTGGAAGTTATGGCTCCTTTCCATGGCAACAATCTCATGACCTGGAAGTTATCACTTTTTTTTTTTTAAGAAATTTTGGCATAATTCACCCCTTAATTTGCATATCATTGAAAGTGGGTATAAATATGATTGCAGAACTGCTTCCGAGCTGCTACTCTGGGCACACTGCCTATGGGGCAGCCCTGCTCCACAAAGAGCAATACGTTTGTTGCTGCTGTTGTTCTCTACCACTTTGATAAAAGTTGTTCTCTACCACCACCAGCAGCACTGGCTCGTGCGCAAGTGGCCATGGACGACCACACTGTGCCCTCCCTGCTGCCCCCTCCGATCATCAAAGGAATCCCTCCCTGGCTCGAGGACCCTGCAAGGGCCCAGTATGGCTGCTGAGGAAGCGAAAGGCAGGAATTAAACATGGGTTTTACTTGAGCCACGCTTCAAAAAGTCCAACTCCCTGCAACGTCACCAAGGCCCTCAGGACCCCTGACCATAGCCTGCCCGAAGCCTGCAGCTCACCTGGAACCTCCTGCAGTCCTTAGCTTGACCTGGCATTTGTGCGCTTGCTTGCAGACCCCTCCTTCCCTACGTGTGCTGGGAAGACCCTAGGGCGCCTGCGCACACTCCCTTCCTCCTCCTCTTCCCCTTGATTGGGGCTAATGTGAATACCTGCTTCCTGCGTCTCCATGATCTCACTAGAGGTTGGCTGATTTAAAGACAGTGAGTTCCCTTAAAGGGTTCTCATTATGCTCAGAAGTAGAAATAAGGAAATCCTATTGTTTGATTCGCACAACCAGTCAGCGTCACATTTTCTAATCATCTGGCATTCAAGAACCTTCCTGGACAGGCCCATCCCGAAAAATAC
>NW_012101884.1:9112-22444 GCF_000951045.1 Mandrillus leucophaeus | reverse complement strand
CGGGCGGCCACGCCCTCCGCCACCCTCCGAAGCCGCTCCTCCGGGCCTGCCCAGCGCAGGAGATGCGCCAGCTCGTACAACTCGTTGGAGTAGTGGGCGCCCTTGTGCTCCCGCACCAGGCCCTCCACCAGCCCCAGCAGCTGCTCCGCCTGGGCTTCCTGCTCCTGGCCGGTGGCCCGGTTGTCAAAGGCACAGACACGGCCTCCGCACTCGGCCACCAGCTCGCGCAAGGCCAGGTTCTCTGTGCTGCACACGTAATCCTGCAGGGAGCCCCCAGCCAGGTCCTCCTTCCTGGTGAAGACGATGACAGTCCATTTCAAGACGTCCTCCCCGAACATGTCCCTCACCTGCCTCACCGCTTGCTGGTCCTGGGCGGTGAACCGGCCCAGCTGGGTCACCAGGAGCAGCGCGTGGGGCCCGGGGGCCGAGAGCAGGTAGCAGCGACCTCTCTCGTCACAGCCGGTGTCTGTCTTAGACACTTCGGAGCTGAAAATGTCCGGAGTGTCCACGACTTCCACGTGGTACTTGTTCCACCTGCGGCTGGCCGTGGTGCAGGCCCTGGTCACAGACGTGGCCCCCAGCCTGGAGAGGAACTGTTTCTGGCCCAGGATGCTGTTCCCAGTGGCGCTCTTTCCGACCCCTGTTCTCCCAACAAGGAGGAGCCTCAGCGTGGGATCCTGCCGGGACCAAGTGGTCTCTTCTAAACCTGTGAGACCAAGTGTTATAATCTTACTTAAGTTTAACTAACTTTCCCTTGGGAACTGGAATCTTCTTGCCTTTAGCAGAAGTGGTTAAGAATAGAGATTTGAGCCCGCAGGCGTTCATTTCCACCTTTTCCTTTTGTATTTGGGTTGTCTGCCTGCACCTGTAGATGCTTCAACTACAGCTGATTATCATAGAAATGTTCCTTTATCAATCCAGCCCAATAGTTCTGACATTTCTGGTCAGCCACACACATGCAGACATATTTATTTAGTATTTGAAAATTTCGATGCACTCTGAAATATTCTCCCAGAGACCATCCCCAGAGAAAGGCCGTGGGGGCAGTACTGCCCCATAGGGAAGAGCTGTGTGGAGTTCCAGCTACCCTGGTTTGAATCACAGCCCCACCATGTGCTAGTTGTGTAACCTTGGGGAAGTTGCATAATCTAAGTATGAAGCCTCTTCGGCAAAAATGGGAGTGATAATAGAGGCTTGTTTCTCAGAGGCCTGTTGAGGGGGTAAGATAAGCCCTCTTTCCTTCTTCCCTCCTTCTCTTCCTCTTTCTCTCCTTCCTCTCTTCTTTCTCTCTTAAACTGGCTGCCTAAAAAGAATATCTGTTTTAACCCTCTATCCTTGTTCTGTAAACATTCTACCTCGCAAATCTTATGTTCACTGTAGTGCATGATTTGATCCCCTCTGCACTTCTTCTGTGGTGATCAGAGTAGGCTTATTATCCTTATTTTATACCGTGGAACCAAGGGAGCCGGCTAGTCAAAGAACTTAACTTTTCACAGCAGAGATCCAGCTAAAATGTAAATCTCAGGGCTAGTGCTGTCATTCCAGGGTTGAGACATCTCTGGAACTTATCTCTGTTCAGTCTTGAGGAAGCCCCATTCTCATTAGCCTAAGCTGAAGCCTAGGGGGGCAAGTATGAGGTGTAGAGATATGGTCTTACCATAGATATTTTCTTCATCTCTCACCATCTTCCTTCCTCCCATGCTTACCTGGAAGGGTACCAAACACAATTTGTTAATTCATTTATTTATTCCTCAAATGGGCATAACCATCTACAGTGTGTCAGGCAAAGTCCGAAGAGCTGGTGACAGCACAGTGGAAAGACATGTTTTTGCCTGCAAGGATCTAAAAATCTAGGTGTATGTCTTGGCAGAAGGGCAGGTGGCTAGAGAGAAGACAGGTAAATTTCGTCAAATATAATACATTGTGCTAATCCTTCTTTAAGTACTTGAGAGAATGGCCTTGGAAGGGCCAACACCCTGCCCTTGAGTTGTTATGATGCTGTGAGAACATTGGGTGGGGCTGGATTTGTCTTTTCAGGAACTCCAAAAGCAAAAAGCAGAGGGTAGGTTATAATATTTACTCAATGCCAATGGGCTTTAGGTATTACTTTTTCCCCGGGTGGTTCTATATCACTGACATAAGCTAGAGATATCAGGGGATTCAGCAGCTGGGGGAAGATTAGGTAAACCCTCAGAAGCAGAAAATTTGCCCAGTGACTTAGGCACCCACCTTCAAGTGGCTGGCCTGGGAAAAAAGAAGAAAATTGGGATTTTTCTTTTGGAAATTGAACAGATCTCCCAAGTAGATCTGGAGGGCCCCTGACTCTGTTTTCTTAAAATCAAATAGTTTTGTTTGTCTAGAGATGTCTAAATATGATGTCTGTGCTGGAGAGACTTGAACACTCCCCTTCAACTCCTGAAGTTGTCTTCCCCTCCAAATCTGATTATGCTGAAATCTAACATTATGTAATACAGCTAAACACTCTCTGATCCAGTTTGCCTAATCACACAAGCTCCTAAACACAAATGCACTTCTCCCTGCATCTACGTCTCCAGCCTCATTCCCAGACAATCCCCCACTCGGTCAGCTACTTCACAATCAGCGGATTTCAGGGCCTTGCCAACCCACTCTGCTTTCCCTCCTAGGACTATTGATCCTCCCCGACCATCTGTCTGTACCTCACCATCCATGTCAAACTCTTTGTGTCTTGTACCCTGGTCACTCAGGTACCTGTGTTCTCTCCCGTTGGCACCACACATGAAGGAAGGGCAGAGAGAGAGGCTGGCTAAGTAACTTGTCTTTGATCAAAGGACTTGGAGAACAGGTTTGCCTCATCCTCTATTAAATCTAGAGCTGTTTCTGTTTCTGCAGGAACTCTCCTGGCCCTCCCCAAAACCTTTGATAAGATTCACTCCATGGGCCTTATGTGATTAATTATTTTGCGTGTAGGAATGAACAGACGATCATCAATGACATCAGAGCAGAAATGAAGAAACAGCTGCAAGATTCGGAGAAAATAATTTAGATGAAGCAAAATGTCCTTGTCAACCAAGAAAATGAGAATGTGTGCTGCAGGGAGTCCACAGAACTCTGGGTAGTCCACTGGAATTTTCCATAGTTTGGAACAGGGGTTGAAATGATTTTAAATAGATTTTTTTAGAGGAAAGTAAGACCCAGCTGAACTCTGAGGTGACAAATGGCCCGTAATCATTGAGGAACACTTGTAGGATCCTATATTCCTAATACTTTAAGAGACCTCAAAGTTTATTGAGTTCTTTGCCACTCAAATGTGCTGTTTCTCAGAATTACGTGAATGTTCTTTAAAAATGTACAGCTCTTGGATCCATCCTCAGAGATTCTGATTCATGAATTAAATGTTTCTGATGTCCACAGCTCAGAACTTGGACATCAGTCATTTTTGCAACCCCCTTTATTGTACAGGTGGGAATTTAAGGTGTCCCCGTGGCTGGAGCAGGAGAAGCTTGAATTAAGGGAGCAGATGTTAAAGGGACCATGCAGGGAAAGGGGATGAAGACCAAGATATTAATCTCAGATGTCTCCTCAGGGGCCCCTTCTGTGGACAGTGAGGAGGAGAGTTCAAATGTACCGTCTTGTCACGTTGTGACTCACTCCGAGGTTAGATGGCTTACGGGGCCACAGAAGTATCTTTTGCCTTTGCTCAATAGGGAGCTTGAGGAATGTTTAATGCCTTTCAAACTGTATTTTATTCCTGGAGGTGGTTCCAGCACACTCTTCTCTTACTTTATTAAGGGAAGTGGGAGGAGACAGGTTTCACTCCCCACCAAGAACGTGTGTGCTCCAGAGCTGGAGAAGATGATCCTAAAATTTCCTCTGAACTTTGCCTACTTAAAAACCTGGAAGCATGTCTTTGATTGTTCCAGAAATTGCTCACCTGCATGATGCCTTGTAGAATGCAAGTGCTCAGGCAGTAAACACTCTAGGAATCACCTTCTTTCTGGTTCTCAGAGCACCCCCAGCCCCCGCCACTCCCAGGCTCTGGCTCACCTTTCCTGGTGACAGGCTCTGAAGTTGGCCACAAGAAGCCGCAACCTGCTGCTTTCCCTTCGGCTGTGAGTGCAGAAGGCTCTTTCCTCTCGGCATACAGAGGAAATCACTCAGACTTCAGAAATCAGGAAGCTCAGGGTGGGCCCCATGGTTACGATTTAAAGAGACAGAAACATTTCCTATTGAGCTGTGAATTGGCAATACTTCTCCTACCGACCTACTTTCTGCTGTGACTGAGGTTATATGTCTCCAGCAGGACCTCATGATATCAAATATCTTGCCATGCCCTAAGAAGGGAGGAATGTTTAGTCCCTGAGGCCTGACTGTACTTCTAAAATTGATTACTAAGCTAACCTTCAGTTGCCTTTTGCCCTTTAGGGACGTTTCCCCATATAAAATAGGCCCAGAGAGTCTCCTGCCCCGGAACACATAACATGATAGCTGTTCTCATCATCTGTCCATTAATTAGACATCCATGTGATCAGTGCCAGCCCCAGATCCAGTCTGCCAGAAAAACCTGGAGGCAAAGTCTTATCATTCTCTGAGAGAGGAGGGCTTTCCCAGCTACTGAAGGACTTGAGGGTGAACTAGTATGTTGAGGATGAACACCTTTGCACTATCTTCAAATTAGCCTTATTAGGAGGCTTAGTCTAGTCATCTATGTTGGTATCACCAGTTCTAGTTATTCTATATTCTCTCAAGAGCATCATGAGGTCAGCAAAAAAGCGAATCATTGGGTGGTGAGAATGTTACAGAAGAACAGGCTGCATATCTGGTTAGGTCATTAGCCAGCTATAGGACCTCACCTAACTCAAACTTTCTGGAGTTGGCTTTCTGGAGTTCACTATATGGGGAAGACAATAACTCAAGTCTTACCCTACTGGATAGGATCTGCTTTTTAATCTTTTTCATGCCAGTCCACTTTTTTTCTGGTAGGGAAGAGACCCAACTTTTACTGTTTCCCGTCTTTTTGGGGGCACAGAGTCTCCTGGATGTCTGACATGTTCACTGTTTCCATTCATCATTGCTGAAACAGGGTGCCTGTCATTCTCCCACTAAACCAGCAGGGCTGGGGCTATTGTGAGGCAGGTGGGGCATCTAGGGCACACAGCTTAAGGAGGCACTCACTCTCAGGTCACCCAAGTGCAGATCCTGTAGGTGGGTGACCCTGGGAGTGAGTGTTTTCTTAAGAGTGAGGTGCCTAGGGCTTCTCACTAGCCTCATCCTAGCCCAAGCCATGTAGATCAGCTTTGAATAAGTTTTTGATACGTGACGTGTACCTTTCATAAAGATGCTTTCAGAACCTCTTCGACAGCTCCTTGCCATTTATTGTTTCCATGCATGTGTATGATGTCTTACTTCAACCACTCGTAACTCCCTGTCAGAGGGTTTATCTGACTATAAAAGTATGTGTAGGTAGTGCATGCAGCAGCCTGAAGTTGTCAGAGCTGATATCCTAGGAGCATATTTCAATCAATGTCAGTTAGGACTTATGGATAAACACCACAGCTTCCTTACTTATCAAGCTGTCCACCAAGTGAGACAACTCTGTGATGTACTGCATACAAATTGCTGAGTCCGCAGCAGGACTGAGACCCAGTTGTTTACAGTGGGAACATCCTTATCACCGTATACAGTGGTAATGTGCTCATTAATGCAACCTGCGTTGGCTACTATCCCTTCGTGTCTCACATTTCCACTTTCCTATGGGTGCTTTCTGCGACCTTCTTCCTATTGAAAAGTAACCGTGTCTGTCTTTATTTTCCTCTACATTTCTGTTAGCTCTTGATTATGTCTCACTTTCTCTGGGCTTTGTTGCCTATTATTCATTGATATTTACTATCAGTTGTGGAAACCCAGGTGAAGCTCAAGACCCTGACTACACTTGAGTCTCAGAATTATATCTAGAACTCCTGCTTCCTTTTCTACCCTGTATTAACACTCCTTCGTCTCTTTCCAGTCTTTGCATGTTCATTGTTTTCTTCCCTATCCTTATAAATGCGGTAAAGAAGATGTGTTAGTCCATCCTCATGCTGCTTTAAAGAAATACCAGAGATTGGGTAATTTATAAAGAAAAGAGGTTTAATTAGCTCATGGTTCCACAGGCTGTACAGGAAGCATGATGCTGGCATCTGCTTGGCTTCTGGGGAGGCCTCAGGAAACTTACAATCATGGCAGAAGGCAGACGGGAGGCATGCACATCACATGGCTGGAGTAGAAGCAAGAGAGAGTGGGAAGGAGCTGCATACTTAAAAATTTTGTTTAATATACTTTAAGTTCTGGGATACATGTACAGAACATGCAGGTTGGTTACATAGGCATACATGTGCCATGGTAGTCTGCTGCACCCATCAACCTGTCATCCAGGTTTTAAGTCCCACATATATTAGGTATTTGTCCTGATGCTCTCCCTCCACTTGCCTCCCCACCCCTTGACAGGCCCCCATGTGTGAAGTTCCCCTCCCTGTGTCCATGTGTTCTCATTGTTCAACTCCCACTTATGAGTGAGAACATGCGGTGTTTGGTTTTCTGTTCCTGTGTTAGTTTGCTGAGAATGATGGTTTCCAGCTTCATCCATGTCCCTACACAGGACGTGAACTCATCCTTTTCATGACTGCATAATATTCCATGGTGTATATGGGCCACACTTTCTTTATCCAGTCTATCACTGATGGGCATTTGGGTTAGTTCCAAGTCTTTGCTATTGTGAACAGTGCCGCAATAAACATATATGTACATGTGTCTTTATGGCAGAATAATTTGTAATCCTATGGGTATATATCCAGTAATGGGATTGCTGGGTCAAATGGTATTTCTGGTTCTAGATCCTTGAGAAATCACCACACTGTCTTCCACAGTGGTTGAACTACTTTACACTCCCACCAACAGTGTAAAAGCATTCCTATTTCTCCACATCCTCTCCAGCATCTGTCGTTTCCTGACTTCTTAATGATCGGCACTCTAACTGGTGTGAGATGATATCTCATTGTGGTTTTGATTTGCATTTCTCTAATGACCAGTAATGATGAGTTGTTTTTTTTTCATATGCTTGTCACGTAAATATCTTCTTTTGAAAAGTGTCTGTTCATATCCTTCACAAAATTTTTGATGGTTTTTTTGTTCTTATAAATTTGTTTAAGTTCCTTATAGATTCTGGATATTAGACTTTGTCAGATGGATAGATTGCAAAAATTTTCTCCCATTCTGTAGGTTATCTGTTCACTCTGATAATAGTTTCTTTTGCTGTACAGAAGTCCTTTAGTTTAATTAGATCCCATTTGTCAATTTTGGCTTTTGTTGCAATTGCTTTTGGTGTTTCAGTCATGAAGTCTTTACCCATGCCTATGTCCTGAATGGTATTGCCTAGGTTTTCTTCTAGGGTTTTTATGATTTTAGGTTTTACATTTAAGTCTTTAATCCATCTTGAGTTATTTTTTGTATAAGGTGTAAGGAAGGGGTCCCTTTCTGGAGTTCACTATATGGGGAAGACAATAACTCAAGTCTTACCCTACTGGATAGGATCTGCTTTTTAATCTTTTTCATGCCAGTCCACTTTTTTTCTGGTAGGGAAGAGACCCAACTTTTACTGTTTCCCGTCTTTTTGGGGGCACAGAGTCTCCTGGATGTCTGACATGTTCACTGTTTCCATTCATCATTGCTGAAACAGGGTGCCTGTCATTCTCCCACTAAACCAGCAGGGCTGGGGCTATTGTGAGGCAGGTGGGGCATCTAGGGCACACAGCTTAAGGAGGCACTCACTCTCAGGTCACCCAAGTGCAGATCCTGTAGGTGGGTGACCCTGGGAGTGAGTGTTTTCTTAAGAGTGAGGTGCCTAGGGCTTCTCACTAGCCTCATCCTAGCCCAAGCCATGTAGATCAGCTTTGAATAAGTTTTTGATACGTGACGTGTACCTTTCATAAAGATGCTTTCAGAACCTCTTCGACAGCTCCTTGCCATTTATTGTTTCCATGCATGTGTATGATGTCTTACTTCAACCACTCGTAACTCCCTGTCAGAGGGTTTATCTGACTATAAAAGTATGTGTAGGTAGTGCATGCAGCAGCCTGAAGTTGTCAGAGCTGATATCCTAGGAGCATATTTCAATCAATGTCAGTTAGGACTTATGGATAAACACCACAGCTTCCTTACTTATCAAGCTGTCCACCAAGTGAGACAACTCTGTGATGTACTGCATACAAATTGCTGAGTCCGCAGCAGGACTGAGACCCAGTTGTTTACAGTGGGAACATCCTTATCACCGTATACAGTGGTAATGTGCTCATTAATGCAACCTGCGTTGGCTACTATCCCTTCGTGTCTCACATTTCCACTTTCCTATGGGTGCTTTCTGCGACCTTCTTCCTATTGAAAAGTAACCGTGTCTGTCTTTATTTTCCTCTACATTTCTGTTAGCTCTTGATTATGTCTCACTTTCTCTGGGCTTTGTTGCCTATTATTCATTGATATTTACTATCAGTTGTGGAAACCCAGGTGAAGCTCAAGACCCTGACTACACTTGAGTCTCAGAATTATATCTAGAACTCCTGCTTCCTTTTCTACCCTGTATTAACACTCCTTCGTCTCTTTCCAGTCTTTGCATGTTCATTGTTTTCTTCCCTATCCTTATAAATGCGGTAAAGAAGATGTGTTAGTCCATCCTCATGCTGCTTTAAAGAAATACCAGAGATTGGGTAATTTATAAAGAAAAGAGGTTTAATTAGCTCATGGTTCCACAGGCTGTACAGGAAGCATGATGCTGGCATCTGCTTGGCTTCTGGGGAGGCCTCAGGAAACTTACAATCATGGCAGAAGGCAGACGGGAGGCATGCACATCACATGGCTGGAGTAGAAGCAAGAGAGAGTGGGAAGGAGCTGCATACTTAAAAATTTTGTTTAATATACTTTAAGTTCTGGGATACATGTACAGAACATGCAGGTTGGTTACATAGGCATACATGTGCCATGGTAGTCTGCTGCACCCATCAACCTGTCATCCAGGTTTTAAGTCCCACATATATTAGGTATTTGTCCTGATGCTCTCCCTCCACTTGCCTCCCCACCCCTTGACAGGCCCCCATGTGTGAAGTTCCCCTCCCTGTGTCCATGTGTTCTCATTGTTCAACTCCCACTTATGAGTGAGAACATGCGGTGTTTGGTTTTCTGTTCCTGTGTTAGTTTGCTGAGAATGATGGTTTCCAGCTTCATCCATGTCCCTACACAGGACGTGAACTCATCCTTTTCATGACTGCATAATATTCCATGGTGTATATGGGCCACACTTTCTTTATCCAGTCTATCACTGATGGGCATTTGGGTTAGTTCCAAGTCTTTGCTATTGTGAACAGTGCCGCAATAAACATATATGTACATGTGTCTTTATGGCAGAATAATTTGTAATCCTATGGGTATATATCCAGTAATGGGATTGCTGGGTCAAATGGTATTTCTGGTTCTAGATCCTTGAGAAATCACCACACTGTCTTCCACAGTGGTTGAACTACTTTACACTCCCACCAACAGTGTAAAAGCATTCCTATTTCTCCACATCCTCTCCAGCATCTGTCGTTTCCTGACTTCTTAATGATCGGCACTCTAACTGGTGTGAGATGATATCTCATTGTGGTTTTGATTTGCATTTCTCTAATGACCAGTAATGATGAGTTGTTTTTTTTTCATATGCTTGTCACGTAAATATCTTCTTTTGAAAAGTGTCTGTTCATATCCTTCACAAAATTTTTGATGGTTTTTTTGTTCTTATAAATTTGTTTAAGTTCCTTATAGATTCTGGATATTAGACTTTGTCAGATGGATAGATTGCAAAAATTTTCTCCCATTCTGTAGGTTATCTGTTCACTCTGATAATAGTTTCTTTTGCTGTACAGAAGTCCTTTAGTTTAATTAGATCCCATTTGTCAATTTTGGCTTTTGTTGCAATTGCTTTTGGTGTTTCAGTCATGAAGTCTTTACCCATGCCTATGTCCTGAATGGTATTGCCTAGGTTTTCTTCTAGGGTTTTTATGATTTTAGGTTTGACATTTAAGTCTTTAATCCATCTTGAGTTATTTTTTGTATAAGGTGTAAGGAAGGGGTCCAGTTTCAGTTTTCTGCATATGGCTGGCCAGTTTTCCCAGCACCACTTATTAAATAGGGAATCCTTTACCCCTTGCTTGTTTTGGTCAGGTTTGTTGAAGATCAGATAGTTGTATATGTATGGTGCTATTTCTGAGGCCTCTGTTTTGTTCCATTGGTCTATATATCTATTTTGGTACCAGTACCTTGCTGTTTTGGTTACTATAGCCTTGGAGTATAGTTTGAAGTCAGTTGGCATGATGCCACCAGCTTTGATCTTGATCTTTTTGCTTAGGATTGTCTTGGCTATACAGACTCTTTTTTGGTTCTATATGAAATTTAAAGTAGTTTTTTCTTGTTCTGTGAAGAAAGTCAATGGTACCTTGATGGGAGTAGCATTGAATCTATGAATTACTTTGTGCAGTATGGCCATTTTCACGATATTGATTCTTCCTATCCATAAGCATGGAATGTTTTTCCATTTGTTTGTATCCTCTCTTATTTCCTTGACCAGTGGTTTGTCGTTCTCCTTGAAGAGGTTGCTCACATCCTTTGTAAGTTGTGTTCCTAGGTATTTAATATTCTTTGTAGCAATTGTGAATGGGCGTTCACTCATGATTTGGCTCTCTATTATTGGTGTATAGGAATGCTTGTGATTTCTGCACATTGATTTTGTATCCTGAGACTTTGCTCAACTTACTTATGAGCTTAAGGAGTTTTAGGGCTGAGATAATGGGGTTTTCTAAATATACAATCATGTCATCTGCAAACAGAGACAATCTGACTTCCTCACCTCCTATTTGAATACCCTTTCTTTCTTTCTCTTGCCTGATTGCCCTGGCCAGAACTTCCAGTACTATGTTGAATAGGAGTGGAGAGAGAGGGCATCCTTGTCTTATGCCAGTTTTCAAAGGGAGTGCTTCCAGCTTTTGCACAGTCAGTGTGATATTGGCTATGGGTTTGTCATAAATAACTCTTATTATTTTGAGATACATTCCATCAATACCTAGTTTATTGAGTGTTTTCAGCACGAAGGCATGTTGGATTATATTGAAGGCCTTTTCTGCGTCTGTTGAGATAATTATGTGTTTTTTTTTCGTTGGTTCTGTTTATGTGATTGATTACATCTATTGATTTGCATATGTTGAACCAGACTTGCATCCCAGGGATGAAGCCAATTTGATTGTGATGGATGAGCTTTTTGATTTGCTACTGGATTCAGTTTGCCAGTATTTTATTGAGGATTTTTGCATCGATGTTCATCAGGGATATTTGCCTTAAATTTTCTTTTTGTGTGTATGTCTCTGCCAGGTTTTGCTATCAGGATGATGCTGGCCTCATAAAATGAGTTAGGGAGGATTCCCTCTTTTTCTATTGTTTGGAATAGTTTGAGAAGTAATGGTACCAGCTCCTCTTTGAACCTCTGGTAGAATTTGGCTGTGAATCTATCTAGTCCTGGGCTTTTCTTTTTTTTGTTTTTTTGGTAGGCTATTAATTACTGCCTCAACTTCAGAACTTGTTATTGGTCTATTCAGGGATTTGACTTCTTCCTGGTTTAGTCTTGGGAGGGTGTATGCATCCAGGCATTTATCCATTTCTTCTAGATTTTCTAGTTTATTTATGTAGAGATATTTATAGTGTTCTCTGATGTTAGTTTGTATTTCTGTGGGATCTGTGGTGATATCCCCTTTATTCATTTTTTTTTTTTTTTTTTTTTTTTTTACGGAGTCTTGCTCTGCCGCCCAGGCTGGAGTGCAGTGGCCGGATCTCAGCTCACTGCAAGCTCCGCCTCCTGGGTTCATGCCATTCTCCTGCCTCAGCCTCCCAAGTAGTTGGGACTACAGGCGCCTGCCACCGCGCCCGGCTAGTTTTTTGTATTTTTTAGTAGAGACGGGGTTTCACCGTGTTAGCCAAGATGGTCTCGATCTCCTGACCTCGTGATCCACCCCTCTCAGCCTCCCAAAGTGCTGGGATTACAGGCTTGAGCCACCGCGCCCGGCCCCTTTATCATTTTTTTAATGTGTCTATTTGAGTCTTCTCTCTTCTTCTTTATTAGTTTGGCTAGCAGTCTATGTATTTTATTAATCTTTAAAAAAAACTAGCTCCTGGATCCATTGATTTTTTTTGAAGGGTTGTTTTGTGTCTCTGTCTCCTTCAGTTCTGCTCTGATCTTAGTTATTTTTGTCTTCTGCTAGCTTTTACATTTGTTTGCTTTGCTTCTCTAGTTCTGTTCACTGTGATGTTAGGGTATGAATTCTAGATCTTTCCCGCTTTCTGATGTGGGCATTTAGTACTATAAATTTCCCCCTTAAAACTGGTTTAGCTGTGTCCCAGAGATTCTGGTACGTTGTGTCATTGTTCTCATTGGTTTCAAAGAACTTCATTATTTCTGCCTTAATTTCATTATTTACCCAGTAGTCATTCAGGAGCAGGTTGTTCAGTTTCTATGTATTTGTGCAGTTTTGAGTGAGTTTCTTAATCCTGAGTTCTAATTTGATTGCACTGTGGTCTGAGAGACTACTTGTTATGATTTCTGTTCTTTTGCATTTGCTGAGGAGTGTTTTACGTCCAATTATGTGGTCAATTTTAGAATAAGTGCTATATGATGCTGATAAGAATGTATATTATGTTGATTTGAGGTGAAGAGTTCTGTAGATATCTATTAGGTCTGCTTGGTCCAGAGCTCAGTTCAAGTCCTGAATATCCTTGTTAATGTTCTGTCTGATTGATCTGTGTAATATTGACAGTGGGGTGTTAAAGTCTCCCATTATTATTGTGTCAGAGTCTAAGTGTTTTTGTACGTATCTAAGAACTTGCTTTATGAATCTGGGTGCTCCTGTATTGGGTGCATATATATTTAGGATAGTTAACTCTTTTTGTTGCATTGACCCCTTTACCATTATGTAAGAACCTTCTTTGTCTTTTCTGATTTTTGTTTTTTTAAAGTCTGTTGTATCAGAGACCAGGATTGCAACCTCTGCTTTTTTTGCTTTTCATTTGGTAAATATTTTTCCATCCTTTTGTTTTGAGCCTATGTGTGTCTTTCCATGTGAGATGGGTCTCCTGAATACAGCACACAAATGGGTCTTGACTCTTTATCCAATTTGGCAGTCTGTGTGTTTTAAATGGGGGCATTTATCCCAACTACATTTAAAGTTAATATTGTTATGTGTGAATTTCATCCTGTCATCATGATGCTAGCTGTTTATTTTGCACAATAATTGATGCAGTTTCTTA
>NW_012101884.1:5649-8285 GCF_000951045.1 Mandrillus leucophaeus | reverse complement strand
AGAAATAGAAAGAATCAAAACACACTTATGGGTAGCCAAGAGTGGTGAAGCATTGAGATGCCGAATTCCAGAGGGAAGAGAGCTCGATGTAGGTGATCAGAGGGCTGAGGTGCTTTCTATATCTACCCTGGATATAAGTAAATGGAGGCACTGGCCTGCTACAGACAGACTTTGCAGAGTGGAGAAATTATATAAGCCTTTGATAAAAATGTGTGTTATTAAAATAGATTGGAATCTACATGATCCTCCCTCCCCCATTACAATTTTTTCCCTGAAAGCAGCAATGAAAGATCAAAAAATCAGACAGAAATTATTCCTTTTACTATATTATCAATAGATCTTACTAGTGAAGTAAAGCCATTTTTAAAATTGAAGTCCTTTACCCTCCTAGTTCAAATGTTGACTACATAGAAAAACAGGCAGTAGTTGCATAGGAGGTTGTCGTGGGTTGCATGAATCAGAAATGAACTAAATCTATGTAAAATGATGGCTTAGTCAAACTTCAACTCAAATTTAGGAGCAAATGGTGTGGTCACTCTAACCACTAGGCAGATAAATGAACTTGCATTCTCCAGGAAAAACTGAAGCAGACTAAACATGTACCTTAGATTTCAGCTTTATTGTGTGGAATACAATAAAAATTTACATGGCATATGAAGAATCAGGAAAATATGACTCATAATCAAAAGATTAAACAGTTAGTAGAAACAGAACCACAGATGACTCATTCATTGTAATCACCATATAAGGACTTTATAATAAATGTGATAAAGAATTTAAAGAAAAATAAATATAATGGGTTAAGAGATGAAGAATTTCAGGACAGAAATATAAACTCTGAAAAGAACTAATTCTGGAACTAGAAAATAAAATATCTGAAATGAACAAGCTTAAGTGGATGGATCTAATAGCATGTTGGATATTGTTGAAATGATACATGAATTTGAAGGAAGTTCAGGAGAAATTATTTGGACTGAAGTATAAAATGAAAAAAATTTGAAAAAAAATGAACATGGCATTAATGATCAGTGGGATCATATCAAGCAATCTAATATAAATAAAATGTAAGAAAGAGAAAAAGAGAATGAACTGGCTAGAAAAAAATATTTGAGGAGATAATAGACAAAATGTTTAAAATTTCTTGAAAAACTTAAACTCATGAATCCAAACATCTTAATGAACCTTAAGTAGGAAATACAAGGAAAAACAAACACAGATATTTTATAGGTAAATTGCTGAAAACCAAAGTAAAAGATAAAAGTGTTGAATAAAGGAGAGGAAGATAAAAAGACACATTACACACAGGGCAATAACATAAGAATAATGGCTGCTTTTTAAAAAAACATGAGAAACAATTTAAGTGAGAAAACACTGGCATATGTTCATACTTTGCTGAAGAAAAGTAACATCAACTTAGATATTTATATTCAGCAAAACTACCCTTAAATAATTGAAAATTTAAAAAAGACAATTGAAAATTTTAAAAAGACAAATGAAAACAAGAGATAAGTTATCTTGTTTCACAAGGTGTGTGTTACAAGAAATTAAAGAAATTGTCCAGGTTGAAGAAGAATGATACCAGACAGAAACTTAGATCAGCAAGAAAGAATAAAGATTGCTCGAAATTTAAAATATGTGGGAAATGGGAAAAAAATATTATTTTGATTATTATTTAATTTCTTTAAAATTAAATTGACTAAAACAAAATAATAATATTGTGAGTTTTAAACATATGAATGAATGAAAAATAACTACACTCTCATTAAGGAAGGGTAGCATGTTAACTAGAGCTACACCACTTTCAGTTTCTTACATTTTATTTGAAGTGGAACACCATTAACTTAAGGTAGAGAATAATAAGTTAAGGATAAATACCTTAGTCCCTAGACCAACCACTAAAACAATGAAAGCCCCAAGAGGTGATAAAATGGAATAATTTTAAAAACCAATTAATAGAAAAGAATGAGAAAAAAGAGAACAAAGAAAAGATGGGGTAAACAGAAAGCATGAGCAAGATGGTAGACTGAAATCCAACCATAGCTCTGCTTGCATTAAATGTAACTGATTTTTGACAAAGGAACAGAAGTAATTCAATGGAGGAAGGATGGTCTTTTTAAAAAATGACTCTGGAACAACTGTACATTTACTAACTCAAAATAAATCATAGATGTAAATGTAAAGTGTGCAGAACTATAGAACTCCTAGAAGATAACACTGGGGAAAATCTAGGTGACCTTAAGTTTAGAGATAACATTTTATACAAAATACCAAAAGTTGAATTCATGAAAGAAAAAAATTGGTAAGTTGGACTTCAATGAAATAAAAAACTTCTGTTCTTCAAGAGACACTTTTAAGAACATAACAAAACAGAAAACAGAAAATACAATAGAGAAAAACAAAGCTAGATTTTTATAAAGTTTAAAATAATAGATAAACTTCTAGTTAGGTTGATCAAGAAGAAAAGAGATGAAGTCTGAGTTTTTTTTTTTTTGATGAAAACATTTATTTAAAAAAAAATAACATATATTTGATGGCCAGAGATTGGATGCCTCTTTCTTTCTTTCTTTCTTTCTTTCTTTCTTTCTTTCTTTCTTTCTTTCTTTCTTTCTTTCTTTCTTTCTTTCTTTCTTTCTTTC
>NW_012101884.1:0-5488 GCF_000951045.1 Mandrillus leucophaeus | reverse complement strand
ATTTGGCAGTCTGTGTGTTTTAAATGGGGGCATTTATCCCAACTACATTTAAAGTTAATATTGTTATGTGTGAATTTCATCCTGTCATCATGATGCTAGCTGTTTATTTTGCACAATAATTGATGCAGTTTCTTAATAGTATCTTTGGTCTTTATATTTTGGTGTGTTTTTGCAGTGGCTGGTACTGTTTTTTCCTTTCCATATTTAGTACATCCTTCAGGAGGTCTTGTAAGGCAGTCTTGGTGGTGACAAAATTCCTCAGCATTTGTTTGTCTGTAAAAGATTTTATTTCTCCTTTGCTTATGAAGCTTAGTTTGTCTGGATATGAAATTCTGGGTTGAAAATTCTTTTCTTTAAGAATGTTGAATATTGGCCCCTGCTCTCTTCTGGCTTGTAAGGTTTCTGCAGAGAGATCCACTGTTAGTCTGATGGGCTTCCCTTTGTAGGTAACCTGACCTTTCTCTCTGGCTGCCCTTAACATTTTTTCTTTCATTTCAATCTTGGAGAATCTGACAATTATGTATCTTGGGGTTGCTCTTCTTTAGGAGTATCTTATGGGTGTTTTCTGTATTTCCTGAATTTGAATGTTGCCCATGTTGCCCTGTCTTGCTAGATTGGGGAAGTTCTCCTGGATAATATCCTGAAGTGTGTTTTCCAACTTGGTTCCATTCTCCCTGTTACCTTCAAGAACACCAGTCAATTGTAGGTTTGGTCTTTTCATATAGTCCCACATTTCTTGGAGGCTTTGTTCATTTCTTTTCATTCTTTTTTCTCTAATCTTGTATTCACACTTTATTTCATTAAATTGATCTTCAATCTCTGATATCCTTTCTTCTGCTTGATCTGTTTGGCTATTGATACTTGTATATGCTTCAGGAAGTTCTCGTGCTGTGTTTTTTAAACTCCATTGGGTCATTTATGTTCTTCTTTAAACTGGTTATTCAAGTTATCAGTTCCTGTAACATTTTATCAAGGTTCTTACCTTCCTTGCATTGGGTTAGAACAATCTCCTTTAGCTCAGAGGAGTTTATTATTACCCACCTTCTGAAGCCTACTTCTGTCAGTTTGTCAAACTCATTCTTTGTCCAGTTTTGTGCCCTTGCTGGAGAGGAGTTGCAATCATTTGGAGAAGAGGCATTCTGGTTTTTGTAATTTTTAGCATTTTTGTGCTAGTTTTTCCTCATCTTCATGTATTTATCTACCTTTGATCTTTGATGCTGATGGCCTTTTGATGGGGTTTTTGTGTGGGTGTCCTGTTTGTTGATGGTGATGTTATTGCTTTCTGTTTGTTAGCTTTCCTTGTAACATTCACCCCCCTCTTCTGCAGGTCTGCTGAAGTTTGCTGGAGGTCCACTCCAGACCCTGTTTGCTGGGGTATCACCAGCAGAGGCTGCAGAACAGCAAAGATTGCTGCCTGCTCCTTCCTCTGGAAGCTTTGTCCCAGAGGGGCACTTCCCTGATGCAAGCCAGAGCTCTCCTGTATGAGATGTCTGTCAACCTCTGCTGGCAGGTGTCTCCCAGTCAGGAGGCATGGCAGTCAGGGACCCACTTGAGCTGGCAGTCTCCCTTAGCAGAGCTTGAGCACTGTGCTGGGTAATCTGCTGCTCTCTCCAGAGCTGGCAGGCAGGAACATTTAAGTCAGCTGAAGCTGCACCCAGAGCTGCCCCTTACCCCAGGTGTTCTGTCCCAGGGACATGGGAGTTTTATCTATAAGCCCTTGACTGAGGCTGCTGCCTTTCTTTCAAAGATGCCCTGCCCAGTAGGGAGGAGTCTGGAGAGTCAGTCTGGCCCCAGCCACTTTGCTGCACTGTGATGATTTCCACACAGTTTGAACTTCCTGGTTTCCTTAACATTGTCAGGGGAAAACTGGCTACTCAAGCCTCAGTACTGGTGGACGCCCCTCCCTCCTCTGAGCTGGATTGTACCAGGTTGACTTCAGACTGCTGTGCTGGCAGTGAGAATTTCAAGCCAGTGGTTTATAGCTTGCTGGACTCTGTGGGAGTGGGACCCACTGAGCAAGACTACCTGGCTCCCTGGCTTCAGCCCCCTTTCCTGGGGACTGAACGGTTCTGTCTCACTGGGGTATCAGTTGCCACTGGGGCATGGAATAAAAGTCCTGCAGCTAGCTTGGTGTCTGCTCAAACAGCTGCCAAGTTTTGTGCTTGAAACCTGGGGCCCTGGTGGTGTAGACACACGAGGGAATCTCCTGGTCTGCAGTTTGTGAAAACCATGGGAAAAGCATAGTATCTGGGCCAGATAGCACAGTCCCTCATAGCTTTCCTTGGCTAGAGGAGGTAGTTCCTCGGCCCTTTGCACTTCCTGGGTGAGGTGGCGCTCCACCCTTCTTCTGCTTGCCCTCTGTGGGTTGCACCTACTATCTGACTAGTCCCAGTGAGATGAATCGGGTACCTCAGTTGGAAATGCAGAATTCACCTGCCTTCTGCATTGGTCTTGCTGGGAGCTGCAGGCCAGAGCTGCTCCTATTTGGCCATCTTGCCCAGTACTGCACACTTTTAACCACATCTCATGAGAACTTGCTCACTCTCGTGAGGACAGTACCAAGGGAAAGGGTGCTAAACCATTCATGAGAAATCTACCCCTGTAATCTAATCACCCCTCCAACACTGGGGATTACAATTTGATATGAGATTTGGTCGCACACAAATCCAAACCATAATCAGAAGATATGGAAAACATTGAATTCATTAATATTAAGGAAAACATCCTTCTTGAATAGACCTTCAGTAATAAGAAGTTCAAACCTTTTGAGGTCATCCTTCAGCCCTGGTGTCTTCCCTGTCTTTTCTTGATATGCCCAGAGCTCAACCAGAAGAATCCCCAAGGCCACAAAGGAATAAGGGACTTCATACATAGTCCAAATAGCATTTCAGAAGATAAGGCTGTAGGGAAATGACTTCAATCAAATATTGATTATCTGAAAGACACTAGCTCCACTGTGCCCCAACTTATAGAAGCACTATTTCAGTGTCCATGTAGATCCTGCTTTCTTTTGGAGGGGTAGGGGAAGAGATTCTGGCAATCAAGGTTTACCTGTTGTAAGTACCAACCAAGTAGATAGAATTCAGGATTCAGTTTCCCAGGAGAGAAACCAGGGTTGACAGCATGATATAAAGGATATGCGGCCAGGCACAGTGGCTCATACCTATAATCCCAGCACTTTGGGAGGCTGAAACAGTCGGATTGCTTGAGGTCAGGAGTTCAAGACCAGCCTGGCCAACATGGTGAAACCCCATCTCTACTAAAAATACAAAAATTAGCTGGGTGTGATGGTGCACACCTGTAGTCCCAGCTATCAGGAAGCTGAGCTGGGAGAATTGCTTGAGCCTGGGAGGTGGAGGTTGCAGTTAGTTGAGATCATGCCATTGTACTCCAGCCTGGGTAACAGATCGAGATTCCATCTAAAAAAAAGAGGCTATGGACATTTGTAAACCGATTCAGAAGTTAAATGCTCTGTATTTTGTCTTCAAATACCAGGTCCCATGGGACACTGAAGTCAAAGGTGTAAAAAAAGTTCAGAATGAGAGAGACACAGCATAACAATAAACCTACACTTGCTCAATAATCTAAGATGAGTTTCAGTTAATAAAGGACCAAAAGAAAGGACTCAGCTGGAGATGTATTTAAAGAACATCAGAATGCCATGAAAAAGACAAATGAATGAGGAAAATCACTCAGATAAAATATGTACAATATTAAAAAAAAGAATGGAAAGCAGAACCCCAGAGACCCTTATAAGTCTGGAGCCATTAGTGGGAGAGTGGTGCAAATGTTAGAGGATGATAACTGAAAAGCAGGATGATAGCTGGAGAGTGTGTTATTAAAAACAAGGCTAAAGCAAGTTGGAAAACAAAAAGGGAAAAATCAGTTAAATTGGTTTTTCTTCTGGTTAAGTTAGAGAAAGATGCAAAAGCCTGTACCTTCCACACTGACGACGAGAAATAGAAAGAATCAAAACACACTTATGGGTAGCCAAGAGTGGTGAAGCATTGAGATGCCGAATTCCAGAGGGAAGAGAGCTCGATGTAGGTGATCAGAGGGCTGAGGTGCTTTCTATATCTACCCTGGATATAAGTAAATGGAGGCACTGGCCTGCTACAGACAGACTTTGCAGAGTGGAGAAATTATATAAGCCTTTGATAAAAATGTGTGTTATTAAAATAGATTGGAATCTACATGATCCTCCCTCCCCCATTACAATTTTTTCCCTGAAAGCAGCAATGAAAGATCAAAAAATCAGACAGAAATTATTCCTTTTACTATATTATCAATAGATCTTACTAGTGAAGTAAAGCCATTTTTAAAATTGAAGTCCTTTACCCTCCTAGTTCAAATGTTGACTACATAGAAAAACAGGCAGTAGTTGCATAGGAGGTTGTCGTGGGTTGCATGAATCAGAAATGAACTAAATCTATGTAAAATGATGGCTTAGTCAAACTTCAACTCAAATTTAGGAGCAAATGGTGTGGTCACTCTAACCACTAGGCAGATAAATGAACTTGCATTCTCCAGGAAAAACTGAAGCAGACTAAACATGTACCTTAGATTTCAGCTTTATTGTGTGGAATACAATAAAAATTTACATGGCATATGAAGAATCAGGAAAATATGACTCATAATCAAAAGATTAAACAGTTAGTAGAAACAGAACCACAGATGACTCATTCATTGTAATCACCATATAAGGACTTTATAATAAATGTGATAAAGAATTTAAAGAAAAATAAATATAATGGGTTAAGAGATGAAGAATTTCAGGACAGAAATATAAACTCTGAAAAGAACTAATTCTGGAACTAGAAAATAAAATATCTGAAATGAACAAGCTTAAGTGGATGGATCTAATAGCATGTTGGATATTGTTGAAATGATACATGAATTTGAAGGAAGTTCAGGAGAAATTATTTGGACTGAAGTATAAAATGAAAAAAATTTGAAAAAAAATGAACATGGCATTAATGATCAGTGGGATCATATCAAGCAATCTAATATAAATAAAATGTAAGAAAGAGAAAAAGAGAATGAACTGGCTAGAAAAAAATATTTGAGGAGATAATAGACAAAATGTTTAAAATTTCTTGAAAAACTTAAACTCATGAATCCAAACATCTTAATGAACCTTAAGTAGGAAATACAAGGAAAAACAAACACAGATATTTTATAGGTAAATTGCTGAAAACCAAAGTAAAAGATAAAAGTGTTGAATAAAGGAGAGGAAGATAAAAAGACACATTACACACAGGGCAATAACATAAGAATAATGGCTGCTTTTTAAAAAAACATGAGAAACAATTTAAGTGAGAAAACACTGGCATATGTTCATACTTTGCTGAAGAAAAGTAACATCAACTTAGATATTTATATTCAGCAAAACTACCCTTAAATAATTGAAAATTTAAAAAAGACAATTGAAAATTTTAAAAAGACAAATGAAAACAAGAGATAAGTTATCTTGTTTCACAAGGTGTGT
>NW_012101883.1:117948-118328 GCF_000951045.1 Mandrillus leucophaeus | reverse complement strand
TTTATTAGTCTTGCTAGTGGTCTATCAATTTTGTTGATGTTTTCAAAAAACCAGCTCCTGGATTCATTGATTTTTTGGAGGGTTTTTGTATCTCTATCTCCTTCAGTTCTGCTCTGATCTTAGTTAAACTATTTCTTGCCTTCTGCTAACTTTTGAATGTGTTTGCTCTTACTTCTCTAATTCTTTTAATTGTGATGTTAGAGTGTCAATTTTAGATCTTTTATGCTTTCTCTTGTGGGCATTTAGTGCTATAAATTTCCCTCTATACACTGCTTTAAATATATTCCAGAGATTCTGGTATGTTGTATCTTTGTTCTCATTGGTTTCAAAGAACATCTTTATTTCTGCCTTCATTTTGCTATGCACCCAGTAGTGATTCA
>NW_012101883.1:112528-117645 GCF_000951045.1 Mandrillus leucophaeus | reverse complement strand
GTATGGGAGTCTAAGTCTCTTTGTAAGTCTCTAAGGACTTGCTTTATGAATCTGGGTGCTCCTCTATTGGGTGCATATGTATTTAGGATAGCTCTTCCTGATGAGTTGATCCCTTTACCATTATGTAATGGCCTTCTTTATCTCTTTTGATCTTTGATTTTTTAAGTCTGTTTTATCAGAGACTAGGATTGCAACCCCTGGTTTTTTTTCTTTTCCATTTGCTTGGTGGATCTTCCTCCATCCCTTTGAGCCCATGTGTGTCTCTGCATGTGAGATGGGTCTCCTGCATACAGCAAACTGATGGGTCTTGACTCTTTATCCAATTTGCCATTCTGTGCCTTTTATGTGGACTGTTTAGTTCATTTAAATTTAAGGTTAATATTGTTATGTGTGAACTTGATCCTGTCATTATGATATTAGCTAGGTATTTTTCTTGTTAGTTGATGCAGTTTCTTCCTAGCATCGATAGACTTTACATTTTGACATGTTTTTGCAATGGCTGGTACTGGTTATTCATTTCCATGTTGAGTGCTTCCTTCAAGATCTCTAAGCATTTGCTTGTCTGTAAAGGATTTTATTTCTCCTTCACTTATGAAACTTTTTTGGCTGGATATGAAATTCTGGGTTTAAAATTCTTTTCTTTAAAAATGTTGAATATTGGCCCCCATTCTCTTCTGGCTTGGAGAGTTTCTGCCGAGAGATCTGCTGTTAGTCTGATGGGCTTCCCTTTGTGTGTAACCTGACCTTTCTCTCTGGCTGCCCTTAAGATTTTTTCCTTCATTTCAACTTTGGTGAATCTGACAATGATGAGTCTTGGAGTTGCTCTTCTCGAGGAGTATCTTTGTGGCATTCTCTGTATTTCCCGAATTTGAATGTTGGCCTGCCTTACTAGATTGGGGAAGTTCTCCTGGATAATATCCTGAAGAGTGTTTTCCAACTTGGTTCCATTTTCCCCGTCACTTTCAGGCACACCAGTCAGATGTAGATTTGGTCTCTTCACATAATCCCATATTTCTTGGAGGATTTGTTCATTTCTTTTTACTCTTTTTTCTCTACACTTCTCTTCTCGCTTCATTTCATTCATTTGATCCTAAATCGCTGATACTCTTTCTTCCAGTTGATCAAGTCGGTTACTGAAGCTTGTGCATTTTTCACGTAGTTCTCATGTTATAGTTTTCATCTCTATTAGTTCTTTTAAGGTCCTCTCTGCATTGATTATGCTAGTTATCCATTCATCCATTCTTTTTTCAAGGTTTTTAGTTTCTTTGCGCTGGTTATATAGTTCCTCCTTTAGCTCTGAGAAGTTTGATCAACTGAAACCTTCTTATCTCAACTCATCAAAGTCATTCTCTGTCCAGCTTTGTTCCGTTGCTGGCGATGAGCTGTGTTCATTTGGAGGGAGAGATGTGCTCTTATTTTTTGAATTTCCAGCTTTTCTGCACTACTTTTTCCCCATCTTTGTGGTTTTATCTGCCTTTGGTCTTGGTGATGGTGACGTACTGATGGGATTTTCGTGTGAGTGTCCCTTCTGTTTGTTAGTTTTCCTTCTAACAGTCAGGACCCTCAGCTGTAGGTCTGTTGGAGTTTGCTTGAGGTCCATTCCAGACCCTGTTTGCCTGGGTATCAGCAGCGGAGGCTGCAGAATATAGAATATTGCTGAACAGCAAGTGTTGCTGTCTGATTCTTGCTCTGGAAGCTTCGTCTCGGGTGTACCCCACCGTGTGAGGTGTGAGATGTCAGTCTGCACCTAGTGGGGGATGTCTCACAGTTAGGCTACTCAGGGGTCAGGGACCCACTTGAGCAGGCAGTCTATTCTCAGATCTCAACCTCCATGCTGGGAGATCCACTGTTCTCTTCAAAGCTGTCAGACAGGGCATTTACCTCTGCTGAGGTTTCTGCTGCTTTTTGTTTAGCTATGCCCTGTCCCCACAGGAGGAGTCTACAGAGGCAGGCCGGCCTCCTTGAGCTGTGGTGGGCTCCACCCAATTCGAGCTTCCTGGAGGCTTTGTTTACCTACTTAAGCCTCAGCAATGGCGGGCACCCCTCCCCCAGCCTCACTGCCACCTTGCAGTTAGATCTCAGACTGCTGTGCTAGCAATGAGGGAGGCTCCATGGGCGTGGGACCCTCTGGGCCAGGTGTGGGATATAATCTCCTGGTGTGCTGGTTGCTAAGACCCTTGGTAAAGCGCAGTATTAGGGTGGGAGTTACCCGATTCTCCAGGTGTTGTGTGTCTCAATTTCCTTTGGCTAGGAAGAGGAATTCCCTTCCTCCTTGCACTTCCCAGGTGAGGCAATGCCTCGCCATGCTTCAGCTCTCACTGGTCGGGCTGCACCTGCAGACCAGTGCCAACTGTCCGACACGCCCCAGTGAGAAGAACCCAGTACCTCTATTCAAAATGCTGAAATCGCCCGTCTTCTGTGTCACTCACACTGGGAGCTAGAGGCTGGAGCTGTTCCTATTTGGCTGTCTTGGGTGCGCCCCTGTCTTTTTTTTTTTTTTTTTTTGAGAAGTGCCTGTTTGTGTTCTTTTTCCCACTTTTACATGAGATTATCTGTGTTTCACTTGTTAGGTTGTTTAAGTATATTACAGATTCTGGATATTAGATCTCTGTTGGGTGCATAGTTTGCAGATATTTTCTCCAGTACTGTGAGCTGTCTGTTTACTCTGCTATTTATTTTGCTGTACAAAAGGTCTTTATTTAATTAGCTCTCACTTGTCAATTTTTGGCTTTGTTGCAATTTCTTTTGAGGGCTTAGTCATAAGTTCTTTGCCAATCCTTTTATCTACAATGTTATTTTCTAGGTTTTCTTTTATGATTTTTATAGCTTGAGATTTTACATTTAAATCTTTAATCCCATCTTGAGTTAGTTTTTCTATATGGTGAAAAGTAGGGGGGCAGTTTCATTCTTCTGTATATGACTATCCAGTTATCTCAGCACCATTTATTAAACAGGGAGTTCTTTCCTTATTGCTTATTTATCTTGACTTTGTCAGAGGTCAGATGGTTGTAGTTGTGCAGCTTGTTTCTGGGTTCACTTTTCAGATCTATCATTCTATCCGTCTGTTTTTATACCAATATCATGCTGTTTTGATTACTGTAGCCATGTAGTGTAGTTTGAAGTCAGGTAGTGTGATGCCTCTGGCTTGGTTGTTGTTTTTTTGTTTGTTTGTTTGTTTGTTTGTTTGTTTGTTTTTTTGCTTAGCATTGCTTTGGCTATTCAGGCTCTCTTTTGGTTCAGTATGAATTTTAGAATAATTTTTCATAATTCTGTGAAAGGAGACATTGATAATTTGAAGGAATAGTGTTGAATCTTCTGATTACTTTGAGCAGTATGGACATTTTAATGACATTAATTCTTCCAGTCCATGAGCATGGAATGTTTTTCCATTTGTGTCATCTCTGATTTTTTTCAGCAGTGTTTTGTGGTTCTTCTTTAGAGATATTTTATATCCTTAGTTGGTTGTATTCCTAGGTACTTTTTTGTGTGGGTGGTTATTGTAAGTGAGATTATGTTCTTGATTTGGCTCTCAGCTTAAACCTTATTGGTATATAGAAATGATGCTGATTTTTATATGCTGATTTTGTATCCTGAAACTTTACTAACGTTGTTTATCTGGTCTAGGAGCCTTTGGCAGAGGCTTTAGGGTTTTCTAGGCATAGAATCATATTATCTGCAAATAGAGATAGTTTGATTTCTTCTTTTCCTATTGATGCCTTTTGTTCTTTCTCTTGCCTGATTGCTCTGGCTAGGACTTCCAGTACTCTATTGAATCAGGGTGGTGACAGCATCCTTGTCTTGTTCCAGTTCTCATGGGGAATACTTCCAGTTTTGCCCAGTCAGAATGATGTTGACTGTAGATTTTTTATAGATGACTCTTATTTTTTTTTGATGTATGTTCCTTCAAGAGCTTGTTTGTTGAGGGTTTTATAATAAAGGGATGTTGGATTTTATCAAAAGCCTTTTCTACTTCCATTAAGATGATCATACGGTTTTGGTTTTTAATTCTGGTTTTGCGGTGAATCACATTTATTTAGTTTTGTGTGTTGAACCAACTGGCATCTCAGGAATAAAGCCTACTTGATCATGGTGACTTAACTTTTTGATATGATGCTGGATTTCTTTTTGCAGTTTTTTTTTTTCCTTTTTTTGAGGATTTTTGTGTCTATGTTTATCAAGGATATTGGCCTGTAGTCTTCTTCTTCTTCTTTCTTCTTTCCTCTTTCTTCTTTCTTCTTCTTTCTTCTCCTCTTTTTAAGACAAAGTCTCACTCTGTCGCCGAGGTTGGAGTGCAGTGGTGCGATCTCAGCTCACTGCAACCTCCGCCTCCTGGGTTCAAGGGATTCTCCTGCCTCAGCCTCCCGAATAGCTAGGACTACAGTCTAATTTTCTTTTTACATTGTGCCTTTGTCAGTTTATGGTATCAGGGTTATACTGGCTTCATAGTATGAGTTAGGCAGGAGCCTGTCCTCCTCCATTTTTTGGAATAGTTTCAATAGAATTAGTACCAGCTCTTCTCTACGTGTAGTAAAATTCAGCTGTGAATCCATCTGATCCAGAGCTTTTTTTGGTATGTAGGTTTTTTTGACTAATTCAATTTTGTGACTTGGTATTGGTATGTTCAATGTTTCAATTTCTTCCTGATTCAATGTTGGGGCTTGCGTATTTCCAGGAATTTATCCTTTTCTTCTAGAGTTTCTAGTTTGTGTGCGTAGAGGTGTTCATAATAGTCTCTGAGAATCTTTTGTGTTTCTATGGGATTGGTTGTAATATCACCTTTGTTGTTTCAAATTGTACTTTTTTGGATCTTCTCTTTTTTTTTCTTTATTAATCTAGCTAGCAGTCTATCTGTCTTGTTTCCTCTTTCAAAGAACCAACTTTTGGGTTCACTAATGCTTTGTGTGGGTCTGAATTTCATTCAATTCTGCTCTTATGTTAATAATTTCTTTTCTTCTGCTAGCTTTGGAGTTATTCTTGTTCTTCTAGTTCCTCTAGATGTGATAATAAATTGTAAATTTGAGATCTTCCTAACTTCTTTTTTTGTTTTTTGAGACAGAGTCTCGCTCTGTCACCCAGGCTGGAGTGCAGTGGGATAATCTCGGCTCACTGCAAGCTCC
>NW_012101883.1:111536-112453 GCF_000951045.1 Mandrillus leucophaeus | reverse complement strand
GCCTCCCAAAGTGCTGGGATTACAGACGTGAGCCACCACGCCCAGCCGAGATCTTCCTAACTTCTTGATGTAGATGTTTAGAGCTATAAATTTTCCTGTCAACACTGTTTTTGCTTCATCCAACAGATTTTGGTATGTTGTGTTGTCTGTTCATTTCTTTCAAAGAATTTTTTAATTTCTGCCTTAAATTCATTGTTTGCCCAAAAATTGTTCAGAAAAAAGTAGTTTAATTTCCAAGTAATTGTGTGGTTTTCAGATACCTTCTTGGTTTTGATTTTATTTGTATTCCACTGTGGTCAGAGCATATGGTGGGTATGATTTCTATTTTTTCTAATCTGTTGAGACTTGCTTTATGACTAAGCACTGTTATCCTGTGGCAGTCTAAGGCTTTTCATAGATATAGGAATACTTGTATTATTAATCTGGGTGCTCCAATGTTGGGTGCACATATATTTAGGATTATTAAGTCTTGTTGAATTGAACTGCTCATCATTATATAATGTCCTTCTTTTTCCAATTTTATTGTTGCTGGCTTAAAGTCTGTTTTATCTGATATAAAAATAGCGATGATATAAAAATAGCAACCCCTGTTCTTTTTTGTTTTCCATTTGCATGATAGATCTTTCTTTCTCCAACTCTTTACTTTGAGCCTGTAAGTGTCATTTCCTGTGAGAGAGATCTCTGGAAGACAGGAGACAGATGGATGTTACCTTTTTATCCAATTTACCACTCTCTGTGTCTTCTTAGTAAAGCATTTAGACTATTTTCACTCAAGATTAATATTGTCATGTGTGGTTTTAATCCTATGTTGAAATTATTAGCTGGTTGCTTTGTAGTTTCTGTTATATAATTGCTTTATAGGGTCTGTGAACTATGGACTTACATGTATTTTTGTGGTAGCAAGTATTGTTATTTTG
>NW_012101883.1:58234-110956 GCF_000951045.1 Mandrillus leucophaeus | reverse complement strand
GGCTCTGTAATTCTTTTTTCTATTTGGTCTAGTATATTGATAAAACCTTCAATTGTATTTTGAAATTCTCTAATTGAATTTTTCAATCCTGGAAGTTCTGACTAATTTTCTTTAAAGATGTTTATCTCTTTCTTCATTTCCTGGATTTCTTTAGAAGTTTCTTTTTTTGGGGCTCTCATCCTTGTCTTGAATCTTGTTGAGCCTCCTTGCAATCCAAGCTTTGCCTTCTTTGTACATCATTTCTGATTGTCTGTTTTAGTCAGGGACCATTGCTGGAGAACTAGTGTGATCCTTTGGTGGTATCACAATACAGATTTTTCATGGTATGAGAAAAGTTGTACTGGTTCTTTCTCATCTGGCGACACTGGCATTTCTAATTTTTGTAATTATTAATATTTTCATGTGAATAGGATTTTCCCCTTTCTTTCTCTTCCTATAATATATATATATATTTTTTTTTTCTTTGTTCTTTTCCCTAGTGGGTGTGACTGTAAAAAATGTTGACTAGTGTCTTTTGGCTTAGCTTCTTTTTTTGGTTTTGTTTTGTTTTGTTTGAGACGAAGTTTCACATTTGTTGCCCAGGCTGGAGTGCAAATGGCACAATCTCAGTTTACTGCAACCTCTGCCTCCGGGGTTCAACTGCTCCTCCTGCCTCAGCCTCCCAAGTAGGTGGGATTACAGGTGCCTGCCACTATACCTGACTAATTTTTTGTATTTTTAGTAGAGACAGGGTTTCACCATGTTGGCCAGGCTGGTCTCGAACTCCTAACCTCAGGTAATCCACCAGCCTGGCCTTGGCTTTGCTTCTATAGCCCTATGCACTTCTATCAGCTGGTTTTATGTTGGATTGTGTGGTTCTACATACAGGCCAGTAGATGACACTTATGGGTAAAAGCCAGCTCTGGCCAACATGGATGGGTATATATTTCAATCTTGTTTACTGGGAGGTCTCTGTTGCTGCAGGCAATGGGCTGAACTGTTCAGTGCACAGTGGTCTTAGCTTCCTGCTCACCACCACATGAGGGAACCAAGATAGTAGGGGCTGGATTGTGCAGGCTCACCTACAGCCACTCAATGGCAGGTACTAGCACCAGCACTAATGGGTGGCCACCTAGCGCCCAGAGGTATGTCTAGGCATGGAGGTTGGTAACCTGCTTGGCCCTAAGTTCTCTGCATGGGGAGGGGTGACTGCTTGAACTCCTAATCCAGTAGAGTGGATGCACCTGGAGATCTTCCTGGGCATGGAACATAGGGGGCCCCACGGCACCACAGTCTTTCCAAGGAAGTGTGGGGCTACTCAGGGCACTGACCCAGGCAAGAGGGTACTTCAGATGCCTGGAGATATGCCTAAGCATGGAGCAGAGAGGTGGGATGACTCAGGATGCAAATTCATGTAAGTGGGTGCTCCCAATGCCTGCAAATCTGCCTAGGCATGGAGCAGAGAGTGTCCCCTGCACCATGATCTCAGGTGAGCAGGATGGGGCTCCCAGCAAGGTCACACACAGGCCAGTTCCAGGTCTCCAAGCTAGGCCTAGCTACAAGACTCGCTGCTCAAGAGAAACTATTGCTGTAGTAGCTCCCCTCTCAGCCTAGACCTACACAGGGTGAGCACAATTCCAGCACCTACAACTGGGGCACTCTCCAGATGCATCACTCAATTCTGGCTATAAAGGCCCCTACTTAGCACCAGAGGAAGCTCTACAATCTCTGATCCAAGACTGTAATGCCTGCATGGCCACGCTGCTGGATTGTCAAAGAATTACTGACTTTGTATGCACCTGGATTGAAAATGGCATCCTGCTGTCCATCCTGAGTCTGGGAAAATGCCTGCAGGAATTCCTGGTATCCTTTCCTCCCAGTGTCTCCAAGCCTCGCCCCAAGGCTTGGGAGTTAGTCCCAAGGTTTGGGAGAAACAAAATGCTCTTTCTTGTCCTGGGTGGCATGGATCCCCATTGGAAAAGTGACTCACAGAGGGAGGCTCTCTGCCCATCCCCTGTTCTGGATCTTCACTCACTTTTATTTACCAAATGCCTTCACAGGGACTGCTTGCCCACTTTCTCCTCCCTGGGGTTTGGGATTTCCTTCACTGTCTTAATGGGTTCCCATTTTCCTTTTTGAATTAAAATCCATACATTTGAATTAAAATGAATGATTTTGCTTTTTCCAAGTGGCTAAGGCACACTACAAGCCTCTAATCTGCTGTCTTGGAAGAAAAATAATGTATTTTCTGGTGACACAAATACAAAAAAGTGCTAAGTTCTTACATGTATTAAATGAGTGTAGAAATAAGATCTGGTGGGTGCATTCACTTTATCTTCTGACTACCAGTTAATTTAATATTTAAAATTCATTCTTCTTTAGTTTTCATAAAATTACCTATTTTTTTTGTCTCAAAACCTAACTATATGTCTCTTTCTTTCCAGTCCAGTTTGTCAAATTTCCTTCCTCTAGCTGTCCATTGTACATACTCTGTGGTTCTGCCCTGTGTTTCCTTATCTTCTCATCCAAGTTATTTTTTAAGGCAGCTCTGTCCACTGCCATGGCTTAACAGCCTCCCAATAGGCTAGTCTTTCTCAAATCTTCCTCAAGCCCTAAGACTTCTGCTGAAATTCAGACCTGGATATCTAACTGGTAACCAACTCTATCCACCTGGATGTTTACATGGGCATCTCTGGTTCATCATGTCTAAAACCAAGCTATCATCAACCCTTCAAACTGTTATCTGTCCAGTCACTCACACAAAAAAAAACTTTAAAAACTCCAAGATTTCTCTTTCCTACTTATCTTCCAGTCAGACATCATGCCTGTATATTCTTCTTGCCAAATATCTTTTGAATCTACCCCTCTAGACTCTTATTACCTATACCTTATAGTTCAGGTTACCATCAACTTTTGCCTATATTAGTACAAAGCCCTTTCTCTTCTCTTGGTCTTACTCCATTATGCCAAAGTAATCTTTTTAACACCAAAATCTGATCTTCAAAATTCTTTAAATAATAATTCACTTGCATGTCATCTATACAAGGCCTTTTATCGTCTAGCTCATGCCTAGATTCTGACCTTCTCTTCCTGGTCATTATCACCATCTTTCCTGTCCTACCACCACCTCTTGCATTTTATACTCTATTAAATTTTGAAAAACTTGTTGATTACCCAGTTCTACTTTTTTAAAATAGTGTAGACCTTTGCATGTGCAAAACGAGGGCATCTCCCCATTGTGCATGCTTCACTGCCCTCAGCCATCCAACCCTCAGCTTATATGCTATCCTCTCTGTGAAGTCTCATCTGCTTCTCTCCAATAAACTTTAGTCTTCTTTTATTATTTGTTCATGGCAATTTTTAGATATTTCAATTAGAGTTTACTGTTGCATTTAAATTTGTTTGCATGTATTTAATTGTTTTACTAAAATGTTGTAAGAATTGCCTAGAATAGTTCACATCAGACACAGAGAATATTCAACAAATATTGGCTGAATTTAGACCAGCACCTAAACCAGTTCCTGACAGGTCATTGGGAGTCAATATTCACATTTTAAAGGAAAGATTTTAGAGTATTGTCAACTGGGAGAAATTTTGTTTTTTCATTTCTTTAGGATTTCAGATCAATGTACTTGTATGAGCTATTTTTTGTTTGTTTGTTTTTTATACTTTAAGTTCTAGGGTACATGTGCATAACATGCAGGTTTGTTACATATGTATACTTGTGCCATGTTGCTGTGCTGCACCTGTCTCTTATACACATCTAGATGTGTATAAGAGACAGCCATGTCCCCAGAGGAGGAGTCTACAGAGACTGGCCGGCCTCCTTGAGCTGCTGTGAGCTCCACCCAGTTGGAGCTTCCCAGCGGCTTTGTTTACCTACTTAAGCCTCAGCAATGGTGGGCGCCCCTCCCCCAGCCTCCCTGCTGCCTTGTGGTTAGATGGCAGACTGCTGTGCTAGCAATGAGGAAGGCTCCATGGGCGTGGAACCCTCCCGGCCAGTTGTGGAATATAATCTCCTGGTGTGCCTGTTTGCTTAAAGCGCAGTATTGGGGTGGGAGTTACCCGATTTTCCAGGTGTTGTGTGTCTCTTTTCCCCTGGCTAGGAAAAGGGATTCCCTTCCCCCTTGTGCTTCCCCGGTGAGGCGATGCCTCGCCCTGCTTCAGATCTCGCTGGTCGGGCTGCAACAGCTGACCAGCACGGATTGTCCGGCACTCCCCAGTGGGATGAAGCCAGTACCTCAGGTGATAATGCAGAAATCACCTGTCTTCTGTGTCGCTTGCGCTGGGAGCTGGAGACTGGAGCTGTTCCTATTCGGCCATCTTGCTCCGCCCCCCCGTATGAGCTATTTTTAAGATAAATTTTCTATGTGAGAATTGTATTTGAATTGATCAGAAACTGAAAGATTTGTTTTACAGGGATTATTTAAAGCCTGTTGACATTAGACAATTCCCGCATTAAATGTATTGTAGGCTATAGGAGTGTTTATGATGTAATTCAATTTTCATAGTATTTTGCAAAACACAGTCATCATAGACCCAGAATGGATTGTTTGTGCTTTCTCTTCTGTACATCTCTGAGCCAAGCTTTTCTTCTGGTAACTCTTTTAGTTGAAATTGGTATCCTTTATGCATGCCATTGGCATATCTCCTAGAGACAGATGCAAAGAATAGCAAAATTTGGGAATATGATTGCTCTTCCCTGTATTATGAAGCAAGCTAGGAAAATTCTGAATGCAAAGTCACCAGAAAGAGATTCTGAACATGGTAGACCCCATTTTGTCTTTCCTAATCCCTAGAAGAGGGAAGAGAGATAAGACTATTATGATAAAATCTGAATTCATTTTGCTACGGCCAACAGGGATAAATCTGGTGACTCCCACCCAGAGGTGCTTCCTTGAGAATGGAGTGATGGAAGATTGCAATCACAGACTTTCACATTAGGAGTAAAAACTTCTGTTATGATGGGTGAAAAAACTATGCCAAATGAAGTACAACTTTAAAAGCTCATAGGTCTTAAGCTCAGTTATAGATTATTAATTTAGAAAAATAACAACTATGTATTCTTAACTGCAAACTACTCAATATTAATAACATTAGTTTGTGTTGTATATCCAGATAGAGAATCACTCAGGGTTTCAAGCTTAGTGGCAAGTGGATCTTTAAATATATATTTACTATGCTTTCTGTAATAAAATGAAAATCATGGTTTATTTGATGGAAAGAAAATGATAGTTTATAGGCTTTCACAATAAAACGGGAGAACTTGAAACAGGGATTCTCATAAAATGAGATTTTTTTCTAAACTGGAAAATTCTCTAGCCATAATGACCTGGGTGGGGGTAGGAGGAAGATAATGAAATGTAACAGGGCGTAATTTCATTTCAATAAAAGAAATTGGCAATTTATGTCAGAGAAGCTATGTTAGAGATATCTAGCTGCCAACCAGCTCTATCCACATGGATATTTACCCGGATATTGTTACTTCGTAGCATGATTCAGGTATAAGTTCTGTCTGCATCTGCATGGCGAGTAGCTCTGAGACATATTCTTTTGACCTCTAGGATTCGTTAGGTCATAAAGTGTGTATTTTCTGACCTACTGAGGCAAAAATGTAAATGAATGACAGAACATCTTTTAAGATTATTGATTCCCTAGAATACCTAGAGTATTTAGACACCCTCTCTGTTTTCTTCCAAGAGTTACAGAAAGCTTCATTTCACTACTAAAAGACTTCCTGATTCCCTTATCTATCAGTAAGAGTAAGCCCGATTTTGAAAAATGTTTTTAGAAAATTACTTTCATCTCTGCGTGGCCTGGAATTTGCTTGAGGACACCATGAATAGTAGGTCATCACCACTACATTTCAGGAAAGAGAGCCAATGTAAATATTTTTGACACATCTTTGAGATATGGTTTAAAACCAAGCTATAAAAAGGAACTTGCAAATCTAATTAATATTTAATTTTATCTCACGATGCAAAGTAGCCTACATGGACATTTTAATGCCAAACTACCAGATAGGTTGTAAGAATATACTGTACATTCCCACCAATAGTGACTGGAAATACCTGGTATAGTAGGCAGAATAATGTGGTCCCCACTGCCAGCCTCCCCCCGCAAAAGATATTCACATCCTACTCCCAGGATCCTGCAAATATGTGAAGTTGCATGGCAAAGAGAAATTAAGATTACATTAGAATTAGGTTTGCTAATCAGCTAACTTTAAAATAGGGAGATTTCCTTAGATTTCCTTATTCAGGAGGGCCCAATATAATCACAAGAGTCTTTAAAAGAGGAAGAGGGAAGCCGAACAGAACCAGAGAGATAACAGTGTGAGTGTACCTTGTTGGCTTTAAAGGTCGGGGTGAAGGCCATAAGCCAGAGACTGTGGGTGACCTCTACGATCAAGAAAAGGCAAAGAAACACATTCTTCCTTAGGGCCTCCAGAAGGAGCGCAGCCCTCTCAACAACTTGATTTTAGACTAGTGAGACCAATTTTGAACTTTTGTCCTCTGGATCTTTAAAATAATAAAGTTCTATTGTTTTCAGGCACTAAGTTTGTGGTAATTTGTTACAGCAGGAATAGGAAACTAATACACTTGATTTTCTCCATATCTTTGCCAACACTGAGTGTTATTGATTTTTTAAATCTTTTGGTAGCCAACAGTCAAACATACCCCATTGCTCTTTTTTATTATTATTAGTTAGATTGAACTTCTTTCCTATACTAGATGCTTGATGAATATTCATATTGTTTTATGAACATCTAGCTCATGGGCTCATCCTATTTCTTTATTGAAGTTTTAGGGTTTTTTTCTTACCCATTTGATCATTTATTATCACTTTTGCTGTTGGTATCTGCTAAAGCATTAAGAAAATAACTTATTGTTTTATCAGGAATTTATGATGAATTTTATAGAGCACCTTTTTACATTCTAGGTAATCTTATGTGCTTTCTTTAAGTATGTTTTCTACTTTAAACTATTAATGTAACTAATAGATTTCTTACCTTGACCCAAACTTACATTACTAGGGTCTGTCCCACTTTGTGGTAGTGCATTATTCTCTTAAGATACTTCTGAATCCAGTTTTGCATCTATATTTATAAATGAGGTGTGTGTATTTTTTTTCCTGCAATTTTTTTTATCATGGTTATGTTAGTCTTATAAATTAGCTGAAGCCCTTCTGTCTTTTGCTGTGCTCTAGAACCATTTACATATATGGGAGCTATTTGTGGTATACTCTATTTCTTTCCCGCCTCATTACTGATCCTCTTTCTTCACCTCGTTTTGACATCATTTCAATAACTTTAATGGTATTTAGAGAGAAAAGAGAAGTAAATATAGTATCTCAAACTGTTATTTTGAAGTAGAACCTGCCCTATCTTTTAAAATCAGAAAGCTTTTGCATTCTTGAGCCATTCTCATATAATTATGGAAGGAAAAGGAGGTGAGACATGAGAAAGGATTGCCCTGGAGAGTTTTTGGCCAGGTGACTTCTCCTTGCCTGTAATTTCATTAGTTTCTTTTTTTTTCCCTTCTTTTCTTATGATGATGCTATTATTAGTAGTACTATTTTCACCATCATCAGTATCATTGCTATGCTCTATAACATATTAGAGCCTGTTTACACTGTACTAAATTATAAATGGTTAATCCTTTATACTGTAAACTTGGGCTTTTCCTGTCATATATGTTACACATATTTGTTCTGAGTTTTATTTGTTGAGATTGTTTACAACAGTTGTTTTCAAGATTGAATCTACCTAAGAATCACTTGATATGTATGTGTGTATGTCTGTATGTAGTATGGGGTGGGTGTGTCCATATATGTACAATACAAATTCTTGAACACTGCTCATAGAAAATTTTATATAAAACATATATAAAAGGTCAGGATAGAACTCTGGCATCTGAAAGCTGGGTGCAGTGGCTCACACCTATAAATCCAGCACTCTGGGAGTCCAAGGGACCCAGATCCACTTGAGGTCAGGGATTCAACACCAGGCTGGCCAACATGGTGAAGCCCCATCTCTACCAAAAAAATACAAAAATTAGCCGAGTGTGGTGGCATGTGCCTGGAATCCCAGCTCCTCCAGAGGCTGAGGTGGGAGAATTGCTTGAACCTGGGAGGCAGAGGTTGCAGTGAGCCAAAATCCTGCCACACTGCACTCCAGCAGCCTGGGCAAGAGTGAAACCCTGTTTTTTTGTTGTTTGTTTGTTTGTTTGTTTGTTTGTTTAAAAAGAAAAAGAAGAAGAAGAAGAAAAAAAGAACTCTGGCATCTGAATCTTAGAAAGCCCAAATGTGTTATTAATGCAGAAATCCATATTTTAATTTATGAGAGGGTGTGTTCAACATACAGTTGTTCTAAATGTATCAATCTTTTTCTTTGTGATTTCTGCTTTTTATGTTAAGCTGAGTGTTCTGTGTTTCAAACGAGACAGTGAAGAACCAGAAAGCGTGTCCAGAGGCCAACATCCAGGATGTTGAGAGACCCAGAGAATGACATTAGAGGACTGATGGAGGAAAGGGAGGTGTTTAGCTTGAAGCTTAGACTTTCAGGAGGAACATGCTATTTACCCTCATGTATTTGAAAGACTGTCATATGGAAGAGAGAATTTAGCTATTCTATGTTGCCTCAGATCATATGAAGAGCAGTGTGCTGAAATTCAGGGCATCAAATCCATCTTCCACTGTGAGTTTTCCTTTGTAAAACACCTCTGATCATATCGCTCCCCTATTTGGAAAACTTCTGTGGCTTTTATTGTCTTTAAAACATTCAGTGTCCTATGAGGCCCTTTGCAATCCAGGCCTCTTTGGGCAACTTCACCACAGTATTCACCAAATGTTTCGCCCAAATGAATGGTTTGATGTTTCTTAAAATTCAATAGGTTCACACTTTCCTCCTTTTCACACTGTAGAGTTTCACAGGCTATCTATGTACTGAAGCCTCCTTCCTTCTAGCCTGAGTCGTATGTTAAGCTATAGTCAAGGCAGAGGACTGGGAAGTCAGTTTGTCTCATCAGCCTCTCTCCAGAATGTCACCAATTTGACCTAATACAAAAGATAAGTCATTAAAAAACTTAATAAAGTGTTTATATTTGATATATTTACCTATATTTTTATATATTTAATATTTATTAGCTATACTGTAGGTACTGGGGCTACAGCGATAATACAATACGTATCCTCTCCTCTAAGAACCTTAACATCTCAAAAAAAAAACAGTGAAAATTCAATAGGAAAGATTAGTGAATATTTAAAAATTGAAGAGGTGATTACAACTCTATAATTCATATTTCAGCCATTATTGAAATTTGAATGAATTTATAGTACATTCAGGTATAAAACCATCTTTGGTAATACAGTGTTTAGGAGGATAAATGAAAGGAAAAGAATTAAACTTGTTTGAGTTGCGTAGAGGAATAACAGGATTGTGTTTGGAATCAAAATGCATAATTTTTGCCAAGATGATTAAGCGGAAGATGTTTATGATTCCGTTGAAAGTTTGATTGGTGTTATACAGTATGTTAACTAAAACACACACTCAGTTTTACTTGCTCAGGAATCCTTGTAGTGTTCATTAAGTACCTGCATGTTTTTGCATAACAAAAGAGAATGTGCATAGTTAACCGCTGAACATCTTGGGATAATAAACATTTTATATATTTTAACATCTGTTATGTGTATGTTTCATTCTGGCCATTAATGGATAGTTTTACCTTCCATAACCTTTTTTTCATATTGTTACGTAGAAATATGAAGTAGGAGTTCTAGTTTTCTAGCAATCAATTACTTAAGTGTATTGCATATTGCATTTAGAGTCAGTCCCTTCAGGATATAAGTGTGCTGTGCAGGAAAAGTTCTGAGTCAGTAAGAACTCCAGAATTGCAAAGGTCAGAAGCCCCTAATATTTTAATTCCATATCTCCACACTTCCTGAGCTGGCTAGTGAGCTGTCATGGAATGCCCATTAAGGAAAATGCATCCTGCCACATTACATACTGTGACTTAAATGTCCAGACCCAAGCCTGAACTTCTGTGACAGATTACAAATGTGTTTTTCTCTATGGAGCAGTGAGCCAGTTAAGTAATTTCTAAATAGTGAACTTGTTAACCAAATGTGGCTTGATGTTATCTCTAGTTGATCAAAAACCGTAGCTGCTTCTCCAGTTGATTAATGACCCTTTTATTCTTTCACTTTAGAACCTTCTGAGAGTTGATGCTAATTTTATTAGTTATGGCTGATTTCCTTTGGAAGTTCTAAAACAGTGCATAACCCTCTAGAATATGAACTCCTTGAAGGCACAGCCATCATACATTTCTTAGTATCGCCACCATTTGGCCAGTGTATTGCAGTAAGAGTTATCGTAAATGTGCGCTGACTCAAATTGAATTGAATTAACTTCATTTGCCATGGAAGATAAAAACTATTAAGAATTTCAGCACTCTTTACATTCTCAGTTCTGTGTAGGGGTTGAAGATTACAAAAACAGTGCATTTTATTCTGCCAGTAAGTAAATAACTCTACAAAAAAACTGCTAACTCTTCTGCCACTGCACTTCAGCCTGGGCGACAGAGCAAGACTCCGTCTCAAAAAATAAAATAAAATAAAATAAAATAAAATAAAATAAAATGAAAACTGCTAGCTCTTATAGTTCCTTTGTTCAGCTACTTTTAGAAAATTAGTGTCACAGATAGCCACAGCAGCAAATTCTAGCCAGATAAAGCACATGTTACAATCAGTGATATCATTTATAACTAAAAGATATCTTTGGTTGGAATTTAGATGTTTTCCTCAAATTTAAAATTTTTCAAACCTTTACCTTTTTCTACCATTTCAATTTGCCTGTTGCTACAGAATTCTGTAATCTTCCCGTAGCAGAAAGATCTTTTCATTACCAAGAAAGCCAGATACCATTCAAAAAAACCAATGTAATGCAGAAAAGAGAATGTCAGAAATAGTTCTTAAATACAGATTATATCAATAAACAAGTCTCTTGTTACATCAATGAGTCCTGGAATCAGGGTGAGATGCTTTAAATGTTTAGGGACCTGATATAATACCAGAAATAAGACAACAGGTCTTGGATAGCTCAAGACAAATTATACTTCTCAGAGCCCTAAATTCCACAGAGATGCCACATGGGTCACAGAAGGGACAAGCAGAGACCATGAAGTGAGTAGTGGATGGGTGATGGCCTATCTGTGTAAAATATTTTGACTACTACAGCTCTAGAACAGTGGCCCAAATATAATATGAAATTACATAGGAAGAATGTAAGGATTCTGTGTAATCACAGTGCGAATATACAGAATGGAGACTTAGCAGCAATATCCTGTTGCACAGTATCAACCAATACCATGATATGGCTGCCCCCCTACACACACACCCCCCAAAACTAATGAGAACTGGAGCTGTATTAAAATAAATAAGGAATTTAAAGCAGTGGAGGTGAGCACTAGTCTGAACTGGTCAACCTCACTTAGCCAGAAAAAGTCTTCAGAAAGTTGTACATGAAACTGTAATTCCCAGCTGTCTGTACCTTACTTGGTGTTCAACCCAACCTTTTTTCCAGTTGTGATAGTGTTGACATCTATCACAATGGTCTGAATTAAGTCTTCCTTACCATTTAAAAAAGTGTCAGAATATTATTTTCTTCAACACAACTACCAGCTCACCGAGCATCTCCAGAAATTGTTTATCTTGTGATGCTGAAACTCCGTGTCCATTAAACAATAACTCCCCATTCCTTTTTCCCCTTCTGCCTGAGCAACCACTCTTTCACTTTCTGTCTTTATAAATTTGACTACTCTATGTACTTCATACAAGTGCAATCATATAGCATTTCTCCTTTCATGTCTGGCTTATTTCACTTAGCATAATGTCTTTAAGGTTTATCCCTGTCATAGCATGTGTCAGAATTTCCTTTCTTTTTAGGGCTAATTACTATGCCTTTGTATGTATATACCATATTTTGTTTATCCATTGATCCATCCATGGACACTTGGGTTGCTTCCTTCTTTTGTGAATAATGCTGCTATGAACATTTGTATGATGGGCATAGAAATGTCTGTTTAAGTTCCTACTTTCAGGGTTTTTTTTTTTTTTTTTTTTGGAAATACACTCAAAAGTAGAATTCCTGGATCATTTGGTAATTCTATTTTTAATTTTTTGAGGAACTGCCATACCATTTACATTCCCACTATCAATGCACAAGGGTTCCAATTTCTCTGCATCCTCTGCAACACTGTTATTTTCTGGATTTTTTGGGATTGTACCCATCTTACTGAATGTGAAGTGGTATCTCATTGTGGTTTTGATTTGCATTTTTTTAATCAGGAACTGTTTTTTTATAAAAAGTTATGAACTTGTTTATGTAGTTAAAATAAAACCTTTATTGTCTGGGTGCGGTGGCTCACGCCTGTAATCCCAGCACTTTGGGAGACCAAGGCAGGTGGATCACGAGATCAGGAGATCGAGACCATCCTGGCTAACATGGTGAAACCCTGTCTCTACTAAAAACAGAAAAAATTGGCCAGGTGTGGTGGCGGGCACCTGTAGTCCCAGCTGCTTGGGAGGCTGAGGCAGGAGAATGGTGTGAACCCTGGAGGCGGAACTTGCAGTGAGCCAAGATCAAACCACTGCACTCCAGCCTGGGCAACAGAGCGAGACTCCGTCTCAAAAAAATAAAATAAAATATATAAATAAATAAATAAATAAATAAAACCTTTATTTCTAAGTTATTTGGGGATTTTCCTCCTAATAACCCTAAAAGCCTCCTGACTATGCTCTAAAGCAGCTCTGTCCAATGGAAATACATTGTGAACCACATGTGTAATGGTAACCAGCAGCCACATTAAAAAAGGAACATGTAACATTAATTTTAATAACATCTTTTATTTAACTCAATATATTAAAAATACTATAATTTTACCTGTAATCAATATACAATTATTGACGAGATATTTTACATTATTTTTTCATACAAAATTGTTAGTGTGCATTTTATACTTACAGCACATCTCAATTCTACCTGTCCATATTTTAAGTGTTTAGTAGCCACATGTAGCTAGTGACTACCACATTGGACAAGTCCAAGATCTTGATTCTAATTGAATACTCACTAATCCTGTGACAAATTAGAAAACAAAAACAACCAATTATTGTATGTGATTTGCAGAAATCCTATGTCCATAGGCAGCTTGTGCATGGAGGTAATGTTTCCACCTCACCAACATCCACACATTGACCACGTGTATGCACACTCACACGTGGAAGGAAACTTCCTTCTGGATAGAAGTAGCACCAGGTTCTCACTATTTTGTTATATTACTATAAGGTAATGGCATTGTTTTACACTATTTTACATTTTTAATTTAAAACTGAGAGTATTTCAGCTAAACTATAAGTTTAAAAACATTGTTTAGCAAGTCTGGGAACCTAACGCCAAATTATTTGATTTCCCAGGAATCAATATGTAAACAAAGTCTAGAATCACAACATTTATGATTTGGTCAATTTCTGTGTGGAGGTGACCACTGAATATTTGATTTAGATCTCCAGTAAGGGCGTTCAATTCCACTCTAGTATTTCTTCTAGTGGGACCTTTATATAAAAAAAGAAATCTTTTTTTTTCTCTCTCTCTTTTTCTTTTTTTGTTGGCAGCAGGTGAGCCACCTTAGCAGTACTATTAAACTCTTTGATCATCTAAGTGATTTTTTAAGTTAAGACACTACACTACAAAGTAAATAAAGCAACATGGGTGTCAAATCAGACGTTGTCACATGAGAGGTAAGATCCTCTGAGATCTTTGTCAGCTTTAATAACCATGGTGTTTCATAAGCTGAGAGTTGTCTTCAGGGCCCAACCATCACTGAAAAAGCCCACGATGGTGTTTCTCAGGCTGGCATATTTATTTCCTCTGGGCACAGCCTCCACACTCAAGAGCTAAAGAACCTTTAAATGATTAAGAAAGAACTGCTTATCAATTTAAGCTTAAATGTTGACTGTTTAGATAGCAGGGTAATTGTTCATGAATTAATGATGCAGTGTAGTTCATTTACATTTAATGGACAGTATTGACTGTCTTTCCAAGCTTCCTATAGAATTCAACAATTTACTGCTCAAAATTTTGAATACCCTTCCTTGTCCATTGGAAATTTTTCCCTTCCTCTAGGGAGTAGATACCTGGAGACCAAATCCATGCCTGCTACTAGCCGTCAGTATCCCAAACACCCAACTCCGCAGCAGTACTTAGTGACACTTGCTAATTCATTGACTGATGAAGAAAACTTTATTCTTGTCACCTTGGGCACATAGGTTTTATCTGTGCTGCCAAAAATAAATTTAATTAATTAAGATAATAAGATTTATTAATAATGTGTGAGTGCCTACCAATCATCAACTCTGTGCTAGAGGCATCACACTTATTAATCAATTTATCACATATTTCAGGCACATGTAGATGGAACAGCCACTTTTTCTGTTACATGTATGTAAACCAAGTCCCAGAGAAGACACATCTTGACTGCATCTCTTATCAGCTCTGGTACACTGGCTGTATTAACCTCTCTGGGTTCCAGTTTTCCGTATCTATAAAATGGGAGTAATAAAACTAAGTGTTGCTATAATAAATAAATTGCATAGTTTTATTTTAATAGCTTTCTTTCTTTTCTTCACTTTGCAGGAATGGAATAAGTTTGTGTAGAGCATTTCACTTCTTACTAGAAGGTGGAAAAAATATCTTCTTACTTAGAATAACAAAGCCAGTCTTTGGGTTATGCCAAATTGCTCTGTATCAGACAGAGAACTGGACCAAAGGAAAAGAAAATCAAGTGGGCTTATTTAAGCCTACCTTTGAATATTTTATAATAATATGACCACTGATAAAATTGTTTTAGATCTTTGTTGTAATCTAAGTTAAAAGTTATAATCCTGGCATAATTAATATCTAAATTCTCAAGCACTGTGAGAGTTCTATGAATTCTAGAATTTCATAGAATTAGGAGAAGTATGGAATTAATTATAGAATTTTCATAAGTCTATGAAACTTTTTAGGCAGAGCCAGCTTCCAGCTAGGAGCTTATAAAAACAAATTAAACAAACTACTGCTACTACACACACACACACACACACACACACACACACACCCCTAGAGAAATGCTTGACTAGAAATAAAATGTCCTAAATTGAATATCAGCATTTCCCAGCATTTTCATAGGAAGTATAATTCTGTGTTTGTGTGTGTGTGTGTGTGTGTGTGCGTGCGCGTGCACAGTTTTAATTAATACTAGAGGACTGAAAATATCCATAACTTTAAGATCTCTTTTACTTTAAAATAACTTATATAAAGCTATACCAATTCTGTTGCAACTGACATTAAGAGATTTAAAATGTCTTTTTACATTGACAGTTTCTTAATACATTATATATGTTTATTACAGTTTGATAAGATGTAAATGATTACTGAAGAGTGTTCCTTAATATTTCAAAACTGATGGCAATTGTGTTGTCAAAACCACCAGACAATTTACCCATCTCTCACCAATTTGAGACTGCATTGTTCTTACTGGAAGTGCCTTTGATCAACAACTCAAGTTTCTTGCTTCAGAGTGCATGGAGTAAGTGTACTGCATGGAGTAGTGTCATTTATTTGGTAATAGCTTTTTAAACACAAATATGCCAGGCCCTGGGCATAAAATATGGCGGATAAAACTGGAACTGTCCTTTTGGAGCCTGGAATCTTGTGATAGAAGTAGATATTAATTAATAAATCATAGAAATAAATACATATTGATATGGTTTGGCTGTGTCCCCACCCAAATCTCATCTTGTATTGTAGCTCCCATAAGCCCCACTTATTGTGGGAGGGACACGGTGGGCAGAAATTGAATCATGGGGGCAGTTCCCTCATGCTGTCCTCATGATAGTGAGTGAGTTCTCACAAGATCTGATAGTTTTATAAGGGGCTTTTCCCCTTTTGCTTGGCACTTCTTCCTGCCGCCATGTGAAGAAGGATGTGCTTGCTTCCCCTTCCTCCATGACTGTAAGTTTCCTGAGGAAACTTAGAGCCCTGTGGGACTCTGACTCAATTAAACCTTTCCTTTAAATTAAATTACCCAGTCTTGGACAGTTCTTGATAACAGCATGAGAACAGACTGATACACATATGTTCAAGTTGTGGTGATTTGTATTATGGAGAAGTAAAGAGAGATAGAAAAACACTGAAAAGGAGAGAGACATGGCATGATCTGGGGAGCCTGGTTAGAGTTTACCTCTCTGACTGATCAACCCTATGAAGAGGGTGATGAAAGGAAAGAACTGGGCTTTAAATGGTTATGAACTTGGGTTTCAAATCTGTCTGCTGTATCCTGAGGGCAGTTGCTAAACCTCTCTGAAATCTCTGTTTTCTCATTTACCAAATGAATTATTTTATTTACCTCAATAGAATTTTGGAGACTTTAAAATAGATTTCCTGGTGGCTGGCACATAGTGTGCATTTAGTAAACAATAATGTTCTTTCTTGGACTTCTCTTTTGATGACAAACTTTTGCTTAGTGCCTGATAAGATTGTATTCTTCTTCTTAAGAATGATTTCAAATGCTATGCATGACAAAGACTGTCAAGACAAGTAATTATGACATAATATTGTATCTGCTGTGGAAATACTTACAGTCAATGTAGGACTTTTTATTTCAGGTCAAGTATGTGGTAATATAATTAAGGGAAGGGATTCATTGACTTTAGGAAAATAACATTCATATCATTAGATTGGCTAAGCAAAGCTGTGTGACTGTATGGAAAAGCTACCTTATCAAGAATTAGGAGTACATGATTGTCACTGAGGCTTTTGAAAAGGCATGGTGCAGCTCTGGGCCTCAGGTGAACTCCAAGTCTTTTTTAATCACCTTGGAAAGCTATAAAGAATGTGGTTGGTGCACATTTCACCTGGATGATTCTTATTCTTTCAGAGATTTTTAGCTTAAGAGTCACCTCTTCTGAGACACCTGGCATGATTACTTAAGGTTTGGCTTATGGGGCACTGGGCTTCAGAAAGGAGGTTCCTCCCATTAAGAGAACCTTGCAACTCTTAACGCCTGGGCATAGGACAGAATCCTCCACCACATGATACTCTCTACGAGGAGTGGAATAGTGGCCACCACGCTCCTCAACTCTTGGCACAGTGACATTTAAAAAGTACTGTTTCATGAGTATCTGATTCATGATCTAAGAAAAAAATTCAGTTATATGCTCAACACTGTAAAAGTCTTCTAAAAGGTATATAGAATGGCCTTTCACTATGAGATTATAATTTCATAAGGAGAGCAAGCCAAAACACAAACAGAAAAATCAGAGAATGTAAGGAGGGCATTATAACATGAGGTATACTCTGTCTGTAAATCTTCATAGGCTCCAGAAATTGTCATGGAAAATTTGGGACTTTGAAGACTGGAAGAGAATTCACTAAGGAGAAAAGCAGACATGGCATATTGGGACCACCATAGGTGGGATATGGAACATTATGGTGATAGGCTTGAGAAGAGCAACAGAGTCCATGATGATTGACAGTGGCAACTAACACTGGATATGTGGCCTGAAGTCAGATTATGGAAACACTTGAAAATTCAGAGGAATGTAGAAATGTGGGGTCAGAAACATGGAGGCATCAGTGACTTTTAGCATGAAACTAACATGCTTAGAATATGAAATATTTAGGTTAGATTACAACAGGTAAGTCTAAACAGAATAAGTCTCTGAGTAAAATCATTTTGAAATAATACTTTATATGAAAATAGTATTTTGTAATTCACTCCCATTGCTTTTTTGTCATTGATCATCATAGCAGTTCCATCAGGTAAGATGATACTTGTATCTGTTTTACAAAGGAAGAAGTACATGCTCAGAGAGGTTAACTTGTATGTTCAGGGTCATCTGGTTAATTAATGGCAGAGCCAGAATTATCAGAAAAACATCCTGAATTTCAATTGTCTATCATTAAAGTTAAAATGTATCTAATGGTAGTAACTATGTCGTCCTGATTTTCATGTATGTTGTCTAAAAACATAATCTTGGTAAAAACATGCAGAGATTTTTGTTGGTGAAGCGTTTCACTTTTTTGTTAAAAATATATGCCTGTTTGTAAATCTGCATAATAGCAGTGAAGAGAATCAAGCAGATTTTGCTGGATTAACCCAACTTTATAATAGGTATCATAATGCTAAAACAGTAGAATATGTTAATCATCTTATATATGAGCAATCAGTGACAATTCTTGCCACTAAAACTACGTACACTATAATCTAAAGGGGGAAATGTTTGAACTATAAGGAATAAAACCAGAAATACGGATTTGTTGCAAAGATGGGTTTTTTTCTGTAGAAGAGACATGATGTACCTTCCATAAGTAGAACCAGTTTAGGATGTGGCAAGCACCATGTTTAACTTTTAATTTCGTGAGTGCAGCTATTTGATTCATACTTTTGGCCACATAATAATACATTTGATAATTTATTGCAGAATGTTTTGAGGGAAAGCTGTATAGTACTGTGCGTAAAAGGACAGATTCTAAAGTCAGCTTTGCTGAGGTATAAATCCTAGTCCCAGCATTTACTCACCGTGTGATCTTATGCATGTTTGTAAGCCTTATTGTCTTCGTCTATAAAATGAAGAGAATAATAATTCAGTAAATTTTATCTATGATTGTTTTTAAAATAGGAAAATAAAAAAGAAGTGAATTGATGGTAATGAGTAAAAAGGTTCTCATGCCAGCAAAACCACCATTACGCATGTGTTTCATACTTAGACACATACATATATATATTTTCTATTTGCCATGAACTACTAATTTGTATTCTAGAACATGTCTAACCCATTCAATTTTCCAACCCTTTACTATAGAAGTGTCAGCATTAGAATTGCAGGAAAATGGAAAGCAAGCTTTTATGACATTTTACTGATTTTTAGTGATCCGTGGTGATTAATGAAGTTTTATGGGAAACCAGAAACAAATAGTTCCTGGATTCCTGGTTTTATGTTTTAGAGAAATCCATTAGGCATTGGAAAAGTGCCTAAAGGTTGCATTTAAAGGCTTTAAAAAAAAATAGGGTTTTTTTTTTTTTTGAAAGCTATATATGTAAAACATGGTATCAGTCATAGAGCAAGCACTTTATAAATGATTAAGTCTAGATTGTTCTTCCTTTCCCTTTTCTCCGTTCAAGCTACACTCTACATCTTTTACAGTTATTCATTCAAACTGATGTGAGTAAACATCAATCAGACCTACTGTCAGCTAGAGCAATTCCTAAAAAGTAATAATAGTAATTGAAGCTGCTGACGGGAGGAGTATTATGAAGTTAAACGTGTAAGAAATAAGACTGATCTTTTAAAACAGTGTTTGAAACTCAATGTCTTCGGTATCTTTTATCCTCTTTTGTGTGTAATATTCCTTTGCAGTTGTGGAAGCTTATAGAAGATACTGTCTTAGTCCATTTGTGCTGTCATAACAAAATACCTGAGGCTAGGCAATTAATAAGAACAAAAATATTTCCTTACACTTAGAGAGGCTGGGACATTCAAGATCAAGGCACTCATAGTGTTGGTGTCCAGTGAGGGTTGGTGTCCAGTGAGGGCTGCTGTCTGCTTCCAAGATGGCACGTTGTTGCTGTATCTTCCAGAGACCATGAAGAGTGTATCCTCATGTAGTAGAAGGAGCAGAAGAACTGGCCCTTTTATAAGGGATTTATTTTATAATCCATTCATGAGGGCTATAGCTTCGTGATTTAATTACTGCCTAAAAGTGAGGTGATTAATAGTTGACATTGTTGACTAAGTTTCAACAAATTAATTTGGGAGACACATTCAGATTCTAGCAATACCTGGTGACAGTGGTCAGGTAAGAATGTCACAGAGCTGCTTTGTGGAGAGAAAGAGATCCCAGGAGATGAATAGGTGATCCTGCTTCCAGTGACCCATGCCCTTCATCCTTCAGGGATGTCTTTCCAATAGACTGACAATTGGACTCCGTATTTGCAAAGGACTAAGTCATACAGCTGTGAGAGGAAAATAAATAAACGATGTACCTTCTGATAGAGATGAGGATGACCAACCTTGAAAGAGCTCCTTGGGGATTATTGTGACGGCATGCAATCCATTCTCAAACCACATATTTTGCATTAAAATGCATATCATGGTCTGTAGTTCAAAGTACCTTGGCATTAATTGAATTAAGGAACGTAGATATTTGGGGAAAAATGTATAAATCAAGTGCTGATGAAGAAAAATGTAGCCTAACAGTGTTACTTTCCATTGCAAACCGTAGAACAGAGGGAGCAGCCGTGAATGATTAAGAACCACTGACCTACAGGGGGAAATGCTGACTGAATGTTTAAAGTAGAAGGAAAAGCACTATTGATTTCTGATTTTAAGGGATCTTACAGGCTTTACATTAGAGGTAAAGCTTTCAGAATCTTGTTTTAAAATATTTTATAAGAAGTATTTTTAAAGGTTCATTAAAAGTTTAAAAACAGACCTTGACCCTCTTGGCAATTGATTAATTATTTGAGAACTTTAACATAATGTGCTGCTTTAAATTAAGATAATGTGGGTAAAGATAAAGAAAAAATGAGCATAATTTGGTGGATTTGAAACGGATTAAAGATTATACCTAAAAATGTTAATAAATAAATCGATGTCAGTCTATAAAGTGATTTCTAAAGGTTTGCAGGATATTTTATTTTTAGACTTATCCTGTTTAACTTTTTGTTTTAAATAAATTTGTATCCTGGTCAGATTTACGAATAAAACAAAGCTGGAAAGTATAGGTAATACACTGCATTATGAAATTCTAGGCCAAATCTTTTACACACACATACACACATATACACACACACATGAAAAAGATGGTGGGAAATAGGCCTAAAAGTAACATGTGTAAAACATTTTCAAAAATAGTGCATGTCCATATAAATTTGCTATTACAATGGAAACTTAAGGAATCCAAGGAGTAAAAAAAAAAAAAAAATAAAATAAAATGAGAAATGTAAACATCCATGAGTATAGAGGAAATTAAAGGAATAATTTCAAAAGTATTTTCAAAGTTTGATGCAAGTATATTTATACACACACATATTCAAAAACTAGCATCATACTTAGTTGTGAAATATTAGAATTATCTATGTATTTTCTTTAAAGTTAGGAGCAAGATAATAATGTTTTATCATTAGAGTTTCTGGCAGACAACAGAAACCAATCTAGCTAGTTTAAGTAGAAAGGACCATGTGGCAAAATTGATTTTGAAATTGTCGGAAAAGTTGGTGGAGCAAGCTCTGTGCATAGCTTCCAGGTATGTCTCGTAGAACACCTGCTAAGAGAGCTGCTGCATCAGCTGTGATTGTGAAACTATGGAATCTTGCAGCCACTGCCCAACTATTAGCTCTATGATCACATCATCTCAGGGAAGACCTATAGTAGCAAAATGACTACCCTACCCACTGCTTCTCAACACCTACAAAACTAGGCATTAAACACTGAGTATCTATGCTGTGGTTAGGAAAACTCCAGAAACTCTCTGACCGTGTTCTTGGTTTGTCTAATCAATAGAACAGAAGCACAGTCCAATCTGCTTCATTTCTGCTCTCCAAATTTCCTGTGTAAACATCTGCTTGCTAGCTTGCAGGTAGAATCCAAGCTCAAAGAAATGCTGGGAAACGTAGTTTTTCATTTTCCAGCTTCCAGCAGACTAAAGTCATACTAAAAGAGAAATGACATGGCCCTGATTGCAATGATCTACAACATCCACCATATTATATCCCCTACACCTGACATTTATCTGAAGTAGTAGCCAATGGAATTAAATAAGAGATGTAAAGCAGGAAGCAAGATCATCATCCTTGTTGTTAACATGATCCTATACTCAGAAAACCAAGAGAATCAGCACAAATACTATTAGAAAAATTATGTTTCAGAAAGATAATGGTTATCTTACATTAATGTACATTAATATACTGTACAGAAATCAAATAGCTTTTCTACAATCAGTAACTAATCAGAAAATACAATGAAAATACAATGAAAGATGTTATCACATTTATAAGCAATCAAAAAAGATACAATAGCTGGCATAAAGTTAAAAAATATGTAGATTTTATTGTGAAGAAACTCTTAAGAATTCTGCTGAGGTATACAAAAAACATATATATAAAGTACTTTGCTTTGGAGGATTCAATATTATCAATATTTTTAATTTTCCCTAAATTACTCATATATGATTTTTATATATAATATATCCAATATACATATATTAATATATCCAAATCAAGAAGACTTTTCTGAACCTGACAATTCTACATTTAAAGTGAAGAAATACATATGCAAAGTTAGCTATGGAAAGTCTGCAATGCACTGCCAGATATTAAAATATTGTAATGAAGCCGCAGCTAAAATAGTTTTTGCATTAAAAAGAAATAGAAATTCACTGGATTAGGATAGAGATTTAGAACATAACTACATATAGAAATAATTTAATATGAGATGAAGGTGGTATTTTACATCAGTCAGGGAAAGGTAAATTATTCAGTAACCTTTGAGACACTAGCTAGGTGTTTGGGAAAAAAAAATGTTGGATCACAACCTAACCCCTTACACCAAAGGAATAAAGATGACGTAAATGAAGCAAATGCATGAAGGTAAAAAGCGAGTAAAGACCATGAAGAGAAATTTGATTCATATAAATGGCTAATACATAAAATCCCAAGAAAGGCTCAACCTCATTTATAATTAAAGGAAAACCAATCAAAACAAGGAAGTACTACTTCTTACCTATCAAATGTAGAGGCCACAGGCTTGTGTTTATAAACACTGTGATTTGGCTGTGCTTTCTACTTTTCCTGAGAAAGTTTGCCAGCATTACCAGAGTTCAGTTCTCAGTAACATCTGTGGTGCCTGCCTGCTCTTTTCAGCCAGTCTCCAGCTACAGAGGCCCTTTCCTCTTCAAAATATATGAGGCTTGGGGAAGAAACAGCTGAGTCTCCCATTCCAAACCATTTAACTACTTAGCTATGCACATCAAGAATTTATTTACTGAAAGGATATCTAGTAGTTGCCTTTACAAGAAGGAGATGGAACTAGAGGTTGTGGAGGAGGATAGATCATTGATTTAGTATTATAAGTATATATATGCTTACAGGGCATGTTTGAATTTCTGACCATGTGACCATTTTTTGCATTGTACACATATTTTTAATTTGCATCAATTTATGGGGTACAAGTTCAGTCCTGCTACATGCATAGGGCAGTGGCCAAGTCAGGGCTTCCAGGGTACTCATCACCTGAATAATGTACATTGCATCTATTAAGTAATTTCTCACGATCCACCCACCTCCCATCTCTTACCCTTCCAAGTCTCCATTGTCTGTCATTCCAGTCTCTATGTCCAAGTGTACATGTTTTTTTAAGACAGGATTTTACTCTGTTACTCAGGCTGGAGTGCAGTGGCATGATCACAGCTCACTGCACTCTGGACCTATTGGGCTCAAGTGATCCTCTTACCTCAGCCTCCCAAGTGACTGGGACTACAGGTGCACACCACCATGCCCAGCTAATTAGAAGATAAAAATTTTTTGATAGAGTCAGGGTCTCACCATGTTGCCTAGGCTGGTCACGAACTCCTAGGCTCAAGCAGTGCTCCCACCTCAACCTCCCAAATTGCTGAGATTACAGACATGAGCCACCATGCCCAGCCCAAGTGTGCAGCGCCCAGCCCAAGTGGACACATTGTTTAGCTCCCACTTATGGGTAAGCACCTGTGGTATTTCCCTGTGTCTAACTTAGTTCACTTAAGATAACGACCTCCAGGGCTGGGTGCAGTGGCTCACGCCTATAATCCCAGCACTTTGGGAGGCCGAGGCGGGCGGATCATGAGGTCAGGAGATCAAGACCATCCTGGCTAACACAGTGTAACCCCGTCTCTACTAAAAATACAAAAAATTAGCCAGGTGTGGTGGCAGGCACCTGTAGTCCCAGCTACTCAGGAGGCTGAGGCAGGAAAATGGCGTGAACCCAGGAGGCGGAGCTTGCAGTGAGCCGAGATTGTGCCACTGCACTCCAGCCTGGGTGACAGAGCAAGACTCCATCTCAAAAAAATGAAAAATGAAAAATAAAAGATAATGACCTCCAGTTCCATTCACTTTGCTGTAAAAGACATGATTTCATTCTTTTTTATGGCTGAATAGTGTTCCGCTGTGTATATATGCTGCATTCTCTTTACTCATCCATTGAAGGACTATTAAGTAGATTCTGTATCTTTGTTATTGTGAATAGTGCTTCATTAAACATGGGAGTGTAGGGTTGGTGTTAGTCTTGCTCTGCTCTGAGGTGGTCAGCCTGGCCTGTGACTGTGTTTGGGTCTATAAACCAACTAGAACGTGTTAGGAGAAACCACCATGGCATGAGAGAATTTGCAACCACACCAGATGACAAAGGATCCAAGCATCTTATATAAAGGATTACAGATATATAAAGGATCCAAGGCTTATATAGCTGGGAAAGGAATAACGGATAGAAATTATAGCAGCGTTCGTGGATATCGAATCTAGAAGCTCAGAGAATACGTTAAAGGAAACAGTTTTGGATAGATGAAGCAGGAGAACGCTAAGCAGTGAGGCACTCCAACAGAGGCTGACATGGCAAGTGAGTTGTCTCATCATGAAAACTGTTCAGAACTGAGCGTATTGTCAGAGCAAATAAGGGATAGAGATCAGACTCTGGAATTCTTAGAGGCTACCATATTCTTACTTGTACTTCATAGGAGTTCCCAAATATTTTAAAAGAAAAAAAAATAGTTCCATATAATAAAACAAACTTAAAGTATATTGTAAAACTACAAGTCAGCTATCTAGCTTCTCAGGAACAATTCCAGTGTACTGGTTATTGAAAGCAGAGCTACAGAAAGTCATTTGTCATATCTAAAGGCCATAGGAACACTTTTATTACCTTTTCGATTGAGCTTTGCTCTCTACTTTTTTCTAAAGTTAGCCAGCTTTTACTACATCTCTGCTTCCAGGAAAATCTAGGGAATCAGCCCTCCCTCTTTCTAGCCAGCTTCCAGCTGACGGATTCTGGGCAACTGCTTAAAGAGAGCAAAAGTAGACATGACCTTCTGAGAAGGTGGTAAAGCAACCTTGGTCTGACCTTTCCTTCCTCACAGATCACCAAGTCCTGAAAGTGAATGTTTAATACCCCTGGCAAGATTGCTGGCCTCTGTTCCAAACAATTACTGAACTAATCTAAATTACACAAACACAGACCATTTATCAAGGTCAGCCTGCAACAATTTGCATATGTAGGCAAAGTGTTTCCAGTACAAAGAGTGAACTAAGGAGAGGTAAAACAGAAATGAGTTGCTGATTAGTCAAAAAAAAAAAAAAAAAAAAAAGACTCATTAAATATCTAATAGTGGGCAAGTTTGCAGGTTTGGTTACCTAAATTATTGTCTTACTATCATGAGACAAAAAGGCTTATTTTTCTTCTTTAGTAATCAATTTAAAAAAGACCACCTTGCAAATGTAGATTGAGACATTTGACCTCAAAGGTTTTTAACATTCTTCCTGATAAATGAGAAGAAAAGGAAAAAGAGACTGGTTTTGGTTTTGGTTTTTGTGTTTTGAGACGGAGTCTCACTCTGTTGCCCAGGCTGGAATGCAGTGGTGCAATCTCTGCTCACTGCAACCTCTGCCCCCCACCTCCTTCCCCTGCTTCAAGCAATTCTCATAGTTTAGGTATCTCAGCCTCCCAGCTAGGTGGGTTTACAGATGCCCACCACCATGCCCAGCTTTTTTTTTTTTTTTTTTTTTTTTTTTTTTTTTTTTTTAAAAAAATGGGGTTTCGCCATGTTGGCCAGGCTGGTTTCAAACTCCTGACCTCAAGTGATCCACCAGCCTTGGCCTCCCAAAGTGCTGGGATTACAGGCATTAGCCACCATGCCCAACTGGAAAAGAGACTTTGCCTGGGGGAAGTGGTGATGAGAATATTTCCAACCCAGGGAACAGATCCAACTCTCCCTTTCGGTTGTTATTTCCTATGGGAATAAGCAAATTCCCTAAAACTTACTGGTTGTCTGTTGATGACCCTAAAGGAACTTGCTTCCAGTTCTCCACACTCACCTGAAAAATTTACATCAAAAGTTAAAATCAAATGATCCATCACAAAAAGAGAAATACTGTATGATTCCACTTTTATGAGGTACCTAGTCAAATTCATAGAGACAAAAAGTGAAATGGTGGTTGCCAGGCGCCTGGAGGACAGGGAACACAGGGACTTGTTTAATGGGTATGAAGTTTAAGTTAGAGACAACTAAAAAAGTTGTAGAGATAGATAGTAATCAGGTTGAACAAAATTTAAATGTCCTCAACACTGTTAAAGTATACAGTTAAAAATAATTAAGATGGTAAATTTTATGTTATGTGTATTTTATCACTGTTTAACGAATGTTAAAATCATCAATTATATTCACAGACGAAGGAATATCACAGTGACTGAACATTAAAAATCCAGTTTTACATCCTCAGTGTCAGAATCTCCACTGGAATATTCCAAGTCTGGGGAGCTTGGGAACGAGCTGGTCATCTTTGACTGTATTTGCTGGCACTGAAGTGGACCATGATATTGGGTTTATGGTTTGCTCATGTCAAGGAGCTGGAAGCCAGAAGCTGGTGTAGATCAGACAGGTGGGGGCAGCTCATAATGGTAGGTTGCCTGGCTTGTTCAGTGCTGAGCACAAAGATGATGGGTAGTAAATATCAAAGCTGGTCTTAAATTGTTGCGAAATAAGTAGGGAGAGCAGGCTTGCATTGAAAACCACAACTACGATGTCGGGGAAATATAGGTAACCTATTAACATCACCTGAGAACTGTAAGGTATGATGAAAAGCAAACATCCTGCTGCTTTACATAGTTTTGATAATAGAGTCATCATATGTTTTTACCTCCCTAGAAGAAAGCCAACTAGGAGTATGGTTTTCACCAAGTAAAGACTGAACAGACACCCAGGGCTAGCTTCATAGGTATGCCACTTGTGCAGTTACACTGCTTCCCATGCTCTGAAGAACTTTGTACTTGATTTACAGTTGTTGCCGTCTTCATATTTTTAATGCTTTTTGAACAAGGGGCTCCATGTTTTCCTTTCTGCTAGGCCTCTCAAATCATGTACCTGGTCCTGTTGGCACCAATAAGAATATCAAACTACTGTCCAGGTTGAAATATCATGGTCATGCAAGGAGGTGATGCACAAGCCTAATTTGGGCAGATATGAAGTGCTAAAGAAAGGACCTGGGGTTGGTATAGATATTATTTGGGAATCTGGGTGGAGATATTATTTGGGAATGTTGGTGGAGTTGGAGAAAAAACTTGGACAGAGAAATATGTAGTATTACATAAATTTGTGACTCTAAGCTTGCCTGTCAGTAAACTGTTGGGGATAGAATCCTGTGTCCAGTCAACATCATTGTTCAGTCACATAGTTACATGTCTGCAATGCTCCTCTCCTTTTCTACTCATGCTGTCATTGCTACATAGAGGAGATCCTGGATAGGAAAAGGCCAAGGCTCTGTCTCCTGTTGTGGCCAGTGAGTAGGATTGCAGGGTCTCTTATGCCTTCTATAGGGATATCTGACTGTTTGCATTGCTTCTCCTGTCCTTGCTATCATCTTTCATCTTTATCCCCTCAACAGAGTGGGCCTACCGAGAGAAGATACATTAAACCAGTCATCAGGAATCACATCAGGGATTTCAACTAACTGGGGACTGGGAAGAGGAAGGAGATTTCCAAGCTACAGGCTGGATTGGACTTGGGGGCTGGTGTGGAGGAGCAGAGAATGGCCCAGAAGAGAGGGAGTAGGGCTCCTTTGGTGCGATCAAATGGTGGAAAGGGGGTTCCATCCATGCCAGTGGGACTCGCTGTCAGAATGACTGTTGTCCAGACAAAGTCATCAGAGCTGAGTTGTCTGGAGGGAATATTGAGGATATTGTGTTGGCTCTGAATTTCTGATTATTTCACCAGCTCCCATTTCGTCAGGGCATATTCCCCTCAGTTCCTTTATCATGTGGAATAGCAGCACCTTGATTTCAGTTGGACACAGATTCAATTTCTAGAATTGTCACTGTATAGATGGGGGAGACCTTAGGTAGGTTACTTTACCTCTCTGAGATGCGTGCATATTTTCTCATTTTATAAAACAGATAAAACATATATTCATAGTATTACTGTGATGATTAAATAAGAAAATATGTCAAATGTGGAGCACAAAATAGATCCCAAATGATTTAGATTATTAATATAATCAGCATCATAACTGTTATTCAAACAGGGAAGAGCTAAAGATATACCAAAGCGACTAATACAAAAATCTGTGGAGATTAAGTTGAAAAGAAAGCCAGCTGCTATTCATTTACATAGTCAATATATCATTGTTGTTTATTTATTTATTTCCTGGTTCTTATTGTTATTTTGTGTGTACAGATGTAATTAATTCTACATTTTAAAATTGAAAATATATATCTGAATAGTGAACCCTGGAGCTGTTAGATTATCTTTCAGGGTTCTGTAAATAGGATTATAATTAGGGACAGTGTAATCTCTTATCCTTCACAAAGGCTGCTTATTTTACTTTGATAGAATCTTCTGGACCTGCAAGAAATCTTACAGATCACCTACTAAAATTTCCTCTTTTAACAAATGAAGAAATTGTGATCTGTTAAACTATGTCTTTTAAATTATTGAATTATTTTCCCCTGAAGTTTTATCAGTTTGAAACAAAAAAAAAATCATTTTATTTGTTTAATTTGGTTACCTTTAAGTAAGTTAATTTAAATCATTTCAATCTAAGTCTTAACTGGCAAACAAAACTTCTATTATTGTATCCCCTGCTTTCCTTTTATTAAGCTCTTGAAATGATTATTTTGAACAGAATGCGTGGTACTATACTTAATTTATAAATGCTGTGTTGCTTTCCACGTGCAGTGTTCTACAAAGGTGGATTGAATTAATTTACCTATACAACTTTCTGTTAGGCAGGGACCTAGACCCAACATGACGGTACCACCTGACATGGCGGGCCCCTTGTGGGGACTTACCCACTGGGACTTCCTGCTAGGACTTTTCAGCACCCGAAAAGCACCCTGAGCCCGCCAAAACTCCCCGCTCTGCGCAAACTCCTGGACACGTCATTCCTCAGAAATCGAAACCTAACTCAGGAAACCGAAACCTACAGACCCCGCCTACCTCGCCCTATAAAAGGCCCCTGATACCTGCCCCAGGTGCGACTTCCTCGGCCCTCCTCCTAGGGGGACCGGTGAACCTCGCCAGCGAGCCCAATAAAGGCTACCTCTGTTCTCATCTCCCTCATGTCTTCTTGCTCGGCTCCCCATTACATTACACTTTCTGTTCCTGCACAGTGATGCTTTTTCTGTGTGAGTTGTTCATAAATCAGGTAAATGTGGTTCTTTCATCCTGCTTCAAAATATACAATGTGGTTGCTCATAATCTCCTCCTCAAAAATACACACGAAACATGCAGCACACACAATACTCAACGAAGAGTCTTTCTCTCTCTCACTGTTGTTCTTGCTCTCATTCTCACCCTCTTTTTCCTTTTCCCAATAAGAAAAGTACTCAATGGGTCCATTTGTCTGTTAGACTCTTGCACATAATGTGCGATCCCGTGGTATAGGCAGCAGGACATGCTTTGTTCCTTGTTCCCCAGACTGTGTCACTTCAGCATATGTTGCCAAGTTGTACCTCGTTGTGTCAAATGTGGCCTGACCAATTCCCTTCAGAACACAATTTGAGTCAGCAGAGTGATTTCAGAGTTGAGTGCTTCCTCTGAATGTGGATTTTAACTGATGAATTTTCCAACACAGGGGAAAAGATGCCATAGGCCAAAATATCAGTAAAATCTTCAGCTAACTGAAGTGGCATAATGGTTGTCTCTTTGCAAGTGGTTGTATGAAGTAAGCATATTATTGAAAATAATGCTTTTCTGAGGGATGCCTGATGAGAAAAGCAATTTTTCTAGGCCATGAATTAGTTTTAACCACTTTTTTTCCTGATAAGGACATTTACTTTTTATTTGTTTAGACAACTAGATAGAATTAATTTGTAAATCTTCTCCCCCATAATTTCTATTATATCTGCATTTACACACACACACACACGTGAAGCAAATTAGTTAAAAGCATTCTTTTTCCCATTGTCTAATCTTCCACTGAAATCAATCCTACCTATACTGTAACCTTTTATTACATGGCGAATAGTTTTCTAGATGAAAAGTTTGGAGTTTTTCCCACAGGTAACAGATTCTGGAAGGACTTCAAATGCCATGCACTTTTAACCTCTACTTAGGGTACATAGATGTAGATAAATATGAGTGCCAGAAAATTCACAGACTGTGCTAGAATCATACAAATCTCAGGTATGTTCCCAAGAATACTCTAGGGTTGAAAGGTACTTAAGCTTTCAGTATTCACAGAGGACAAAGGCATGGATTGTAAAGTTTGATGGAGTGTGCATCTTCAAACTTTCGGAGATGTATGTTTAATTCTTTTCTGTGAAAGTTAACAGCTAATAGACCCATTTAACCCATTCTCCAGGCTTCTGTTATACAATGATTTTCTATTGTTTAAGCAAACAATACATCAGTTTCTTTATAATAGCCACATGTTGAAAGAAAGCCACCCATTCAGTAAAATAGGAATGAGGTAGTTATTTTAACAGCTATGAAAACTTGAATCAAGTTGTCTGGGTACTTTAGCTGAATTGATAATGGAGGAAATTAGGCAGTGCAAGCTGCTCTTTTCTGAGTGCCTGTACTGTCCCTCCATTATTAATCACAACATGGCCATTGACATTCCTGTCAGATCCACTTCAGAGTGCTGATTGCTGGTCTGTGTCACTCCATGTGAGAATACATTCTGGAACCTGCATTTTATGTTCCCAGAGAAGTGCTGAGCATTCTTTTGGAAGTAGCATCCTTCTTTCCCTGAGGGCTTAATCTGTCAACTTTTCCCAATTTAGGAAAGTGCAGCTGCCTTATGGAATAGAAAGTCATTCACTCATCCACTCACTTACTCATTCCTTTGACAATTTTTTACACATTTGCTATGTTCCAAACACTGTACCAGGTACTTGAAACATAATAGATGACTAAGACCTAGTCCTTGCCTTCAAGTTACTCACAATCTAGCAGAAGAGAAAGACAAAAAATCAGCCAATTTGCCATATGCAAAGTATACCTGATGTAGCCAGGAAAGGCAAAGATGGCTCATTTGCAAATTTCAGTTCGAGGAAGTGAAATACAGAATGGGTCGTCAGAGAAGTGGCCAGTTAATGGACTGTGTTTTCAATGAATTCTGTTCTTATCCAAAGCATATGCCCATATTGTTGATATTTTATTAAATATCTTCCAATTATTTTCTCTTTCAGAAGTAATTAATTGCTGGGAACAGCCTGTCTTCATTAGGAAAAACTTGTCTCACATACTCTTTAATTTTTAATTTTTGTGAGTACATACTAGGTATATATCTTTATCACAATCTAGCAAAGGAGAAAAACAAAAATCAGCCAACTTGCCATATGCAAAGTATATATATTATGGGGTACATGAGACATTTTGATGCAGGCATGCAATGCATAATAATCATATCATAGAAATTGGATTATCTGTCCCCCCAAGCATTTATCCATTTATCCTTTGTTTTAAACACAGTCCAATTATATTTTTTAGTTATTTCAAAATGCACAATTAAATTATTATTGACTATAATTACCCTGTTTTGCTGTCAAACTAGGTCTTATTCATTCTTTCTAACTATTTTTTGTTGTATCCATTATCCTTCCCATTCTCTGGTAACCATTCCTCTAGTCTGTATCTCTGTGAGTTCAACTGTTTTGATTTTTAGATCCCACAAATAATTGAGAACATGCAATGTTTGTCTTACTGTGCCTGGCTTATTTCACTTAACATAATGACCCCCAGTTCCATCCATGTTGTTGTAGATGTCAGGATCTCATTGTTTTATGGCTGAATAGTACTCTGAATATTGTGTATATGTGCTGCATTTTCTTTATCCATTTATCTGCTAATGGACACATAAGTTGCTTCCAAATCTTGGCTATTGTGAACACTGCTGCAACAAACATGAGAGTGCAGATATCTCTTTGATATACTGATTTCCTTTCTTTTGGATATATAACCAGCAGTGGGATTCCTGGATCATATGGTAGCTCTATTGTTAGATTTTGAGGAGCCTCCAAACTGTTCTCCATAGTGGTTGTACTACTTTACATTCCCACCAACAGTGTACAAGGGTTCCCCTAGTTTCCACATCTTCTCCAGCATTTGCTATCACCTGTCTTTTGAATAAAAGCCATTTTAACTGGAGTGAGATAATATCTCATTGTAATTTTGGTTTTCATTTCTCTGATGATCAATGATGTTGAGCACCTTTTCGTATGCCTGTTTGTCACTTGTATGTCTTCTTTTGAGAAATGTCTATACAAATCTTTTGTCTATTTTTTATTGGATTATTAAATTTCCTATAGAGTCATTTGAGCTCTTTATATATTTTGGTTATTAATCCCTTGTCAGACGGGCATTTTACAAATATTTTCTCACATTCTGTGAGTTATCTCTTCACTTCGTTGATTGTTCCCTTTGCTGTGCAGAAGCTTTTTAACTTGATGTGATCCCATTTGTCTATTTTTGCTTTGGTTTCCTGTGCTTGCAGGGTATTGCTCAAGAAATTTTTTCCCAGACCAATGTCTTGGTGATTGTCCCCAATGTTTTCTTGTATTTGTTTCATAGTTTGAGGTCTTAGATTTAAGCCTTTAATTCATTTTGATTTGATTTTCATATGTAGCGAGAGATAGGGGTCTAGTTTCATTCTTCTGCATATGGACATCCAGTTGTCCCAGCACCATTTATTGAAGAGACTATCTTTTCCCCAGTGTATGTTCTTGGCACATACTCTTTTATTCATTCAAGGCCTACATATATATTCTGATTCATATGGAAATCTGATTTAAGTTACATAGAGAAAATTTCATTACATTTTGCTTGTGGATGTTTGATTAAAAAAAAAAGATTTAAAAACCCAAACCTATTGTGTTTGTCAAAATCCAAGTGAGTTACAGCAATTAGAATATAGTTCAGAATATTTTTGACAACTCTTCCTGAGTGATTTTTGAAAACTGAAATACTTCTGGGATGAGGTTCCCATTCTCTACACAGCATTGGCATTAGTAGATATATCACCATGACATATGTTAAAAAAAATAAAAGCTGAAATTGCATTTCCCAGCAATTGCCCTCAGTACAGCCTTTATGCATTAGGGTCAGATATGAGGCTGGTGACTAAATGTATCTTCCTTTCATTTGTATTCACTTTTCTTGCCTTTTTCTCTTTTGTTTCTTCTTTAAGACAGACATATATGCATGATAAGTAAAAGTTGTAAAAAGATAAATGCTTGAGGGGATGGACGCCCCATTTTTCATGATGTGATTATTATGCATTGCATGCCTATATCAAAACATCTCATGTACTCCATAAATATATATACCTACTATGTACCCACATTTAAAAAATAATTTTAAAAATTAAAAAAAATTCACTGAAAAGAAAGTGCTTTTAATTTGCAAAACAATTTTTAGTAGTGTTACACTATAAGGAAAATTAGTCACAGGAAGAAGTTTTGTATCTTCTAAATTCTTTTGAAAATTCTATGCAGAACCATAATCACTGGGGAAAGCTTGCAGTTAGAATTAATCTGACCAGCATACTCATAATAAATAACTTTTTATTAATATTAAGACTAATAAAGTTAGCAGACCCAAAGTAAATGGATGCATGGTAGTCTGTTTTTATTATTTCCAAAGGCTGAGGTAACTGAACTTTCATGCATGATGTTGTAAAAATTAAATGATGCACAATCATTTGAAAAATGGATTTTCCTTATACAAGTTGGCCTTTTCAGCTCTATATATTTGTTTAGAAATATATCTGTCTTCTGGCTGATATTGCTTTAGACTGATCAAATTTCTGTTTGAATATAATAATGGGATAGTGTTTTGAGTTTCTCAAAATAAATGTCTGAGAGATAGCATTAGTTCTTTTTGATTTGACACTTCCTTTCCATTGGCTATTTGGAGGTTACATAGACTGTATCCTGGTTATTCTACTTGAGATACACAGCATAACACATGATCACCCAATCAGTATTTACCTTGAGTCATGTATGATTAGATGCATCTGGAGAGTCCTAAAGGTTGGGCCTGCCAGGAGCCCATTTGCATCATGAACTGAAGAGTCTTTTAGGAAGTAGTCCATCCTATGGCAATAGAGAGTTGACATAGAGAAGCTTGATATAAATTCAATGCTTTGAGAGTAGAAGGAACCAAACTATGGAAGTTGCGTGGTTCATTCCACCACCCTCTGAAATGTAGCCTTGTGTGTGTTAATGATAAAAATCCTAAAGCATCCTTTACAAAATTTTTGAGCAATTTTGGAAACCCTGAAGACTTCTACTTTGTATTCCATATATAGCACCAGAAGAAGCAGGGGTACATAAAACTAAAATAGTGACTGCAGGGAGAGGCTGGAGCAGCCTTCTATCTGACCCAAAGAAGCAGGACGGGAGACATCTTTGGCAGTAGTTAGCTGGAGTCAAAACCAGCCATGCTAGCACTGGAGGGAGACAGTTTCATAAAGGTTGATGGCTAACTCAGTGACTTTCCAGCATCTTCCAAGCAGGTTCATGGACATTGTCTTCTGTGGTAGATACCTGTTTAGAGTCAGGAAAAAAAAAAAAAAGAAAAAAAAGGCAGATTCCACATGGTAAAAGAGAGAACTGGGTTTCTGTGCAATTGTGAGACCCGTTGGTAACTTCTCAGAACTTGTGTATGTGAAGGACCTTATTTTAAGAATACGAGATCCTGAAATGCCTTAAATTACTTTTCCTCAGGAAGATGTCTTGGGGAAGATAGGAAAGTCTGATATGATAAGAATGACAAATTACAATATGACATGTAATACAGATAAATGAACTGCATTTGTTGCAAACTACAAAACTAAACCAAATGCAGAATTATAAAGGAGCAAACTGTTAAGCTCTTTTCATCCATTTTGTTTATATTACTGTCTTCTGAATGAGTTCATAGTGTCAACAGCATCTTTGGCAAAAATAAAGGAATTAAAAGAATAAGAGAGGTCACAGTAAAGCCTCACTAGGTATTCAACTGAGTTCCTTTGAACTATTTTGTTCTGCTTATTTGGTCTGGGGTTTTTCTTTCAGTTTATTTCCAAGTTTGACATTCCCCAAGCTGCAGATCCACATTTCCAGCTGTCTTCTGTATATTCCCACCTGAAGATGTTATTATCTTATAATTATTCCCCAAATCTTCTGCTCTCTGTATATTGTTGTTGATGTTGTTGTTAACGATGTCACCATCCCTTTAGTCTCTCAAGTAAGGAAAATAGATTTACCTTTTGCTTCTCCCACTCCTTTGGTTCCCATATCCAATATGTTAACACTGGTGCCATTAGTAACTTCTCAGATTTTACTCCTATCTTTCTAACACTGGAATATAGGTCTTCACCATGTCTTGTCTGGAATTTTGCAATAGCTTCTTAACACAAGACTCCCCCCACTGTAGTCAATACTCTACCTTCGTTATTATAGTCATCTTCCTAAGGACAAATCTGATCATGTCATTTGCTCTTCATAATCTCTGTTAACTTCATTGCATGGGGCATAAAGCCTAATTTGTAAGCTCTGAAAATAAAACCCTTCACACACTGGCTCCTTCAACTTCATCCCTATCACTCAGATTCAGCCATATTGGACTTATCACTGTCATTTGCATAAAACTGGCCCATTCACATTTGTTCGTATGCAGAATTCTTTCATAAAATGTCTTTAGTTGGCAGAATCTTAGTCATCTTTTCCACAGAGAGCAAAATCACCTTCTCTGGGATTGTGAGCTTTACTGAATGCTCTCAAAGCCAGAATTAGTTTCTCCCTCTTTTCTGTTCCTTGGCACTTTCCTTCCTAACCACAGCATGGCACCTGCAACAATTATGATCGTTTCTCTATCTTGATGTCTGTGTCCCCACTAGACTGTGTGATCCTCTAGAACAGAAAAGTGTCAGCAATTCTCTTTGTGTCCCCAGAGTCTCACATGGGACAACACCATGGCTATAGAATAAGTGTTGACAGAGTGAATGAATAAAGCAGCACAGTGAAGTGACTAAGTCAGAGGAGGGACACTTAGATCAGATTCAGAAAGCAGAACTACAAGTGGCTAGAGTGTGGCTGTATGTAGAGTAGAACATTCTAAATGTCAGAACTTTTAAAAGAGGTAGCATTTCCATGTCAGTCATCATCAGAGACATGCAAATCAAAACCACAACAAGATACCATCACACCAGTTAGAATGGCTATTATTAAAAAGTAAAAAAATAACAGATACTGGCAAGACTGCAGAGAAAAGAGAATGCTTTTACACTGTTGGTAGGAATGCAAATTAGTTCAGCCCCTATGGAAAGTAGTTTGGAGATTTCTTAAGGAACCAAAAATAGAACTACCATTTGACTCAGAAATTCCGTTACTGGTTGTGTATATTCAAAAGAAAATAAATTGTTCTTCCAAAAAGACACATGCACTCATGTTCAAACAGCATTATTCACAATAGCAAAGACATGGAATCAACCTAAGTGCCCATCAGTGGTGGATTGGATAAAGAAAATACAGTACATTTACACCATGGAATACCATGCAGCCATAACAAAGAACAAAATCATACCCCTTTCAGCAAATGGATGCCACTGGAGGTCATTGTCCTAAGTGAATTAACACAGGAACAGGAAACCAAATACCACATGTTGTCACTTATAAGTGGGAGCTAAACAGTGGATAACATGGACATAAAGCAACGAAAGACACTGTGGATTACTAGAGGCAGGGAGGGAGGGAGGGAGGCATTCAAAGGTTGAAAAACTAACTGCTGGGCACTCTGCTCAGTACTGTGGTGGCAGGAACAATCATACCGCAAACCTGGCATCACACAATATACCCAGGTAATGAACCTGAGCATATACTCCATGAATGTAAAAGTTGAAATTAATTTAAAAATGAAATAAAATAAAAATTTTTTAAAATGGAATAAGAAGTAGCAAGTGTTGCTTAATTAGAAATTCTCAGAGGATGGTTGGCCACTTGTGAACAAATGGATAGGTGACGTGCCTCAGGTAGTGGTTGGCTATGCTAAATGACCTCTAATTCTACTCAGAGATTGTGTTATTCTTCATTAATACCCAATCCCTCGTGTCACCTGATAATTTCCAGTAGTCAGTGATATCTGCCTTTGACCCTGGCTCTGTAAGTTTATCTTCCATAAATAGATTGGAAATGTATTCAGTTGGAACTAAGCCAGGGGAAGGGGGAGAGAATGAAAATGAGAGTATCAAGTAAACATAAATGACATACTGTGATTTTTTTTTAAAGATGGTACATGAAAACTGAAATGTTCTGTTTGTAACACTGAGAAGAGCTGAGGCTTTGCATTTTTGATACTGCAAGTGCCAGGAGGGAGAAGCAGCAACCTCCTCCCACCCCTGGGAGTTTGGTGTAAAGGGACATTGCCCAGCCTGCAACTAACTTGGAGTTAGTCCAACCCATCTACTTGTGCCAAAATGTAGCTCTAATATCTTTGTGGGTTTTTGTAATAACATATATAATTATAATGCATTGTTTTTATATAGCACCTTTCTCTAAGGAGCATAAAGTGCTGTGTGGACATTATCCCATTAAATCTCACAGCACTCTGGGGACATTGAAAGAAGGCAGGTGATATTATATCCCCTTTGAACTCAGAGCTGAAAAGGAATTTCTCCAACCAAAAGTAAATAAAAGCAATATGGAATGAAAGCGAGATTTATAAGAGGATGTAAGGTTAGAGTTTAAAGGAAGATATTGACTATGTTAGAATTAAAGGGAGATTTAAAGCAAAGAAAAAAACGTAAAAAAAAAGCTGTGAGAAAATGAGAAAGTGTCTAGAGTGTGTATATATATGTGTGTGTGCACAAAATTAAAATAATATACAAATACCTTCAAACTTTGGAAAGCAAGATTATTTTAAAACCATCTATAATTTTACTACAATAATAAAACTAATTCGATATATTACCTTATGTCTTTTTGTTTTATTTTTACTGTGCATCTGTGATTTTCCACATAAAATTATACCATATATTCAATTTTGTATTATGTATTTTTCACTTAACTATATATCATAAAGTTTGCATACTTATAATTCTGAGTAGCTGTGTAATTTTCCATGGAATTATAAACCATAATTTGTTTTACTCTTTTCTATCAAAAGGCAGTTTCCACATTTTCACCATAATAAATAACAATAGATTGAAAATCTATATTTATGCATATGGATTTTTTATTTTTTAATTATTTCCTTAGCAGAGAAGATTTCCAGGAGTAGAATGACCAGATTAATATGGATATATAAGTACATTTAAACATGACTGCATAAACGTATTCTCAAATTGAAATGTAAGTGAAAAAAAGGAATAAGAAAATTATCTCAAGACCAGCTATATTTACAAGTTACAAACTGTTTACAAGTTTCCAAGGCAGCTATTTTAAAAGTAAAAATGTTAGCAATTTTTTTGTCTGTGCACAAACAAGTAGTTTGATTTTATTTTTATCACATTGTCATTCAATTCAATTTCTTTGGTAGTATGAAACCAGATTAAAAATAAAAAGTTGAAACTCAAAGAAAACATAAATTTGTACCTGATTTTTAAAAGTAGATCTACTTTGCTAGAACATGTAATTTTTCTGTACTCTTAATTTTAATTTACATGGTCAAATGTTCTATGAAAATAATAAGGAAAGTGTGTATGTGTGTATACCAATACCTAAAGCCCCATTTTAAGAAAGTAAATATAACTGTAAATTTTTCTTATGAATTATGGAAGCATTGGAGAAAATAATATGTGTGTATTACTGTTTTTGGTGACAGATTGGTACATGGTATCATAGTCATGTGCCAAAGTGATCACCTCAAGAGTTAAAGATTAGGGCGGGCGTGGTGGCTCATGCCTGTAATCCCAGAACTTTGAGAGGCCGAAGTGGAAGAATCACCTGAGGTCAGGCATTTTAGACTAGCCAACATGCTGAAGCTCCATCTCTACTAAAAATACAAAAATTAGCTCGGCGTGGTGGTGCACACCTGTAGTCCCAGCTACTCGGGAGGCTGAGGCAGGAGAATTGCCTGAACTCCAGGGGCAAAGGTTGCAGTGAGCCGAGATTGCATCACTGCACTCTAGCCTGGGTGAGAGAGCGAGACTCTGTCTCAAAAAAAAAAAAAAAAAAAAAAAAGTCAAAGATTAAAAATATTGGCTTTTAAAAACATTTAAAACACATTAAAAACATACTGATGTGTAAGGTAAATACTGACCAAGGAAACTGTCAGACCAGTGTTTTTCCAAATGGCAATCTATCTAAATGATGTCAACAATTTTAAGTCAAAACTAGCTTAGATATGAATAAGGCATACAGTCTTAACCATGGACTTGAGAATCTTGTTTTAATCACTTTTCTCAATAATATTCTTGCTGATCTGAAGTCACCTACCCCTTTTTATGTATTTTATGGTTTTAAGAAATGTTGCAAATTGACTGAAGTTAACATGGGACACCAAAACATTTCTACTAGCTGACAGAAATTTTGCAAACCATTGTCATTTTTATGGCTTTAGCAATAGTGTTCAAAGGATATGAATTGAGCATTGAAGCAGTACTATAGATTGCATTTTCTGTTTCACCACACAGTCTAACAGGCAGGGTCTGTCTTGGGAAAAATGGGACTTAAGGTAAAGTATTATAAGAAAGACATTTTTTCACAGACTCTAAAAGACAATCTAAAGTTGGGTATATTAAAGCTACCCACTGAGAAAAGTTCATTTGGTCTCTGTTTAAAACTAAAAACTCCATACTATAAAAAGATGAGCAATTTATACAGTTACATCCTACTCCTGTAATACAGTGATGAGCTACATACTGTCAACAACCTGTGGTCACCAAGAAAATGGAAGATAGAGAATGATTGGTTAATTTACTCATTCTCTCAGTGCTTGAATGAGGAATTTATTCCCCAGTGGGTCCATAGGGAACTTCTTTCAAGATTCTATTGTTAATACAATGCTTCCATATTATCCTGTGAGTATTGTTTAACTTGTTTGCCTCTTCTACTAGAGGATGAGCTTTCTTGGAGGCAAGAATTTTGATTTATGTCTTTGGTATCCCAGGGCCTTGCACAGTTTCTGGCACATAGTAAGCACTTACTAAATATTGGTGAATAATCAAACAGCCAAATGGTTTTTACATCCTACCACGCATCTGCTATTGTGCTAAGGACTGAGAGAGACATAAAGAAGTGTACCTTCAAGGAGTGTATAATTAATACATAAATGTGAAGTTAATGAACATCACACAGTAGTCGGTTGTGAAGCTGTATTAGAAGATTCTTTGGTGCTGGCACTGAGCAAAATAGTCAAGAAGAGTTACATATACAAAAAAAATTGTGCCATTGTGATAGGTGAGTGATAGATAGGCATGGCCATACAGGTTAACCAAGAAGTACTAAGGTCTATTTCCATCATTGTTTGATTAGTGTTCAACTCCCTTTTTAGACTGTGCTCCAAGAAGTCAGGGTACACATGAGTTTTCATTGACCATTGTATTTCTAAGATCTAGCAGAGTACTGGCATGAAGTAGGTAATTGAGCACTTACTTTGCTCAATAGTCTCTACTTTTTCAAAGGCTAGATCATTCTCATCCTCATCTCCCAGCTCAGGTGTCTCCTCTTTCAAGATGCCTTGCAGAGTGCCCCCTCTGTTATTTCTTTTCTCAATCCCTAGTTTATTTTCTTTGCAAAACATATCACCACTTATTTGGCTCTTAACTAGTTCTTTTACCTGTCACTCCCACCAGACCTGATGGTAAACCTCTGTCCCTCTGTTTTGGTCCTGGTTGCAGCCATAGCACATATCACAGCAACTGGTACCCTTTCCCTGGAGAGGCTCTTACCTAATAGCGGTCTTTTCTTAACCCTAACATAGCTTCTCCCAATCCTTATCCTGGTTTATTTTCTCTCTAGCACTCATATTTCCTGAAATTATTCTGTGTATGTAGTTATGCCGTATTCAAATTGTAAACCCCATGAGGACAGAGCCTAGAGCCATTTCTACCTGATTCATTGCTATATCGCCAAGGCTTAGTAGGGGGACTGACACAAACAGTTCTTGAATGTGCAAGTATTTAGCAAATAAAAGGTGATGGCACAAATAAAAGACCTAATTTTTTAAAAAAGCAAAGAAAAGAGATTAGTTAGCTAGGATGGCAAAACAAGTGTTAGCTTAGAATTGTGATGGTGAAGGCAAGATCTATTTTCAATGAAAAATAATGACTGGAAATCAAAGATAAAGAGAAGTGACAAGGACTAAACCAGAAGAGCAATCTGAAGACTTTATCTACAAAACTGTGGGCAAACATCTGTACACAATTTGACAGCTTCTTTTTCTTTTTTTTTTCTTTTTTCTTGTTTTTTTTAAAATAATAATAATTATTATTATTTGCCTACAGGTGCGTGCCACCACGCCCAGCTGTGGTTTCGTGCCACCACGCCCAGCTGTGGTTTAATGAGAGACACAAGTGAAACAATGGTTAGACCAAGACAGTAATCTAAGGTCATTTAGAGCCAGGACAAGCTGAATTACTTGCCATCTTGCAAAAACACTCATGGGATTGGAGAGACCTAGGTTTGGCTTTTACTCTTCTATTTATAGCCATATTACAGTGGGTAAGGCAGGTGCCTTCTGTGAGCCACAGTGTCTCCAATTGCAAAATGAGAAAAATAAAACCTGCCCTGTAGTATCATTTTTAAAATAGAACAAAGAAATACACGTAAAAGGTTGCACCTAGTACAGAACCTACTTCATGTGGGAGATCATTGAATAGTAGTCATTGTTAGAATAGTGCATCAATTACACTGCCCAACTAGAAGGGTGGCAAGCAAAACATTTAATCATATTAGTAAAGGAAGATGTATTTCCTTTCATTTAAGTAACTTTAAAGGACATCTATTTTAGATTATTGCATGAGCAACCTATTGATCATAATATATAATTGTCAGTAAGGGCATGATTAATCATAAACTACTGACTTGAAAAAGAAAAATCATTAATTATGATAATTATTATTCTTTCTCATTGTATGTAATTGAGGCTTAGAAAGTAAAATTGAAAAAAATCTTTCACTGATTCTGAGTTAATTAGCATACCTTGCAGGTATTTACATTAAAACACCCAAATGTTCTTCCTATATTTTGTTCTAAAAGAAGAAGAGATTTGAAGACCTCTCCATTTCAGGCTAAGGCTAATTGAAAGGCAGATAATACATGATTAGTTGAGGTATTTGTTCTGAGTGTGTAGTTGTTAGAGTGAATTTTTCATTTGAAGATAAATATAGTATTAAAAGTCCAGGAATCTCTGAGTTGGGAATTAGGGCAGAGAGCAGTCAGCAAATCATACATTTGTAAAATAATTTGGAACCTTTTTCAGAAAACTGATTTCTGAGTAGTCTGTCACCTAGACAATTTCATAATGATGCTGATTTGCCAACTTCTCCTCCAGCAAGAGGCAATAAATCAAGTGTACCTGGGTTTATATGGGGAAAAAAACATATTAATTGATTTATGCATATAACATTGCAGATACCCATAAAGCAAAGCCTTTGGCAACTGGCAAATGTAAAATTTCACATTTACCTATGGCTCACCAAGTACAATCCACTGCTTAAAGGCAAAATTTTATGTTTTATTTTTAGTTTTTACGATTGCTTCCATATAGTCTCTCTGTGCATTAAAAGTCCATTTTCAGAACCATAGGTTTACCAATTTTTATGAGTAAAAATTTTATGAGATATTATACTGAGGTAGCATAAAATTATTTTCTGATAATTTTTACCACCTTCAGAACTCTCCTGTTACTTTGTTTCCACATATGCCTAAGGATATCATTTGTAATACTTTTAAATATGACACATTTCATTAGAAATACGATATATTGCACAGAGATATTATATGAAGCTTCAACTTCATAATAACGTTACAGATACAGTTTTTAATGTTGGTTACATTGACAATTCTATTTAAAATCAAATATAAAGAAGGATATTTAATAAAATGATTAATGATTTTTATATTTACAGGCAATGTGTCATCTTCTGATGATAATTATGAGCAAAAAGAATTAATCCTTTAAGTGAAGGGCTTTTTGTAACAGTTACTTAAACACTCCATTGATGCACAGAGGAAGACTTAAGATAAAATAGTTCATTAGGTTTCTATGCCAAAATTATTGTTACCCATATAGATTTTCTTGTGTTTTTGCACTGCCTTAAGTCATATACATAATATAAAAGTTTTACCATTTAATGATATGCACAGCCGCAGTATGTTGGGAGTACAAATCTTACCATCACATAAGTTCCAAAGAAACATAAAAAATGTCTTTTTAGCAAGCTGTGAAGTTTGACAGCCATCACTAGTGGGCTCTAAATCATCTCAAAAGCCATTCTGTTTTTCCATGCAAAGATATAGGAATCTGACATCAGAGTGCCTAAACATGATGAAAAATATCCTCAGGTGAGAAAAGCGAAGTGGAAAGAAGTTAGGGAGATAGTATTCATTACTAGAAATATGATAAGTTTAGAGCCAAATCTATGCATTGGCAGTAAAAATTCTAAGAGGGCCATAAACCATCTAGACTTAAATGCCTATCTCAGCCTGCATATTTTGTAGGCTTTGTCAATGACTTGCAGGATAAACATAGGACCACTTCCATTCCATCACTTTGCAATGTGTGTTAGACAGGATTCCCTCCCCAGGTGCTCCAGGTAGCAAAAAATTCTGAGAAAATATTATTTCAAGATGAGCTGCAACATACCACTGAAAGTCAACCTTTCTTTACAGATATAATTTAGCATCAAACAGGAAGACATATCGGCATGATAGTTGGACTTAAAGTGAGTAGATAATTGCAACATTAGGCCTGATGGGGGAAAATGTCATGAAAAATCTTACTGTGGTAAACAAAAGAAGTCTTTTCAATCAGACTGTCCTGGGTACAAATCCTTTTGGCATCAGTTGTGCAGCATTGGACAAGCTATTTAACTGCTCTCTGAGCCTCAGTTTACTCCCAAGTAAATTAAGAAAAATCCTACCTACCATATATATTTGCATGTGGTTTACCATAGATTAAATATATCAAATACCTGGCACAGAGCAAATTCATGACAAATGTTTGTTTGCTTAGTCTGAATTGAATATGAAAATACAGTCAATCTCCTATATAGGATTTTCTTGAAGAGTCCTCAGTAATATGAAGGGAAATGTATTGGAATATAGTTCGGGGGCTACTGATTGAATTTCATCTGATCTCTTTCAGTAATCTGTTGGATGATATGGGAGGATTCCTGTAACCTCCTTGACTGTCATTGTCTGTAACTATAAACGGAAGAGTTTAGTTTGATTCTTTATTTATCAATGTTATTTTATGTTCTTTGAGAATAGATGCTTTGCATGTAGTGAGCATTGACTAACTGTTGAATTAGTTCATTAATAGTGTGATCCCTACTATGGGGAACTTGAGTATATCATTGGGAACTTCTGTGAGAAATGTGGACGTTGCATTCACTCTATTCATGCTATGTGGAATCTATGAAACAGATTTGCTGTAGCCACCTCAGGCTTTGAATGGATTGTGTCGGTATAAAGATAGGCAACTGCCAACAAGCATGTAAGGTTCTTTACTCTAGCATGTGGACTTGTTTTCCAAAAAGACCCTGAGAGTGATAGAATCTCTCTCCCATAGGTGTCCAACAAGGAAAGTAATGTATTTTAGACTTTTCTTGGCCGTTGACCTCTGGACTAACAATAGTTTCAGAAAATTTTTTAATTCACTAAGGGAATAATTCTCCAACAACAAAATGTATTTTATTCTTTCCTTCCCTGTAACCTGCTCCAGTGTATCTCATTTTCCTAGTCTTTCCTCTCTTACATGAGGGTGGATAATTTTTCTCTAGAGCTCAGAGGATGAACACTCTTACTCTTAACCTAACACTCATTGAAGAAAAGCATGGAAAGCCTGCCAGTTCAAACCCATTGCTCTAAAGGTCTTACTTTCTGTTACATATTATCACAGGGTGGTCCATAGGGGTCAGAGACAGAGGTTGTTTCAGAACCTGAAGTCTTTACTAAAAAAGATGAAAACAGAAAGAAACCACACTGGGTACAGAGCAGTGAGGATCCAACCTATTGTTTCTAAAAGCCTGCTACATTCAAGACACAGTGAACTTAACCCAGTTTTGTTTTGTTTTTTAGAAGAACAACCATCTTGACTTCACAAAGAGTTATGGTCAGAATATTTAACTACTGGTACAGCAGCAGTACTGACCAAAGAGAATAGATACTGCGCAATCAGAATGGACACCAGCTGTAAACAACCAGTGTATCCATATTGGTGCACACTGGCTTTTAACATTTGCCATTGCAAAAACTACTGAAAATATTAAAAGGGAATCTCACATGTCAGAGTCCTCTGTTCTACTAAAATTCAAGTTATTTTATGCTAACAAAATTATTTGAAACTAATCTAATCATAGTCTCTCTCCAGATACTGCCTCTTTGCCCTACTCCGACTAACAGCAAAGCTCCTCATTAGAGTTCCGTATTTATTTCCTGTACTTCTCACCTCCCGTTTTCTCTTGAACCAACTCCAATCAGGCCTCTGTGCCCAATGTCAGCTTCCTCAGGAGCTCAAATGTCTTACCAATATCAACAACCCCCATTTTGCCAAATCTGATGGTTAATATTCAGTCTTTTTATTACTTAACCTTTCAGGGGCATTTGACACAAGTCAATCATGCCTTCCCTTTTGAAACATTTTTTTACCTGGCTTCTAGGACACCACTTTCTCTTGTTCTTCTAATGCATGTCATTTCTTTTCAGTTTTCTTTACGAGATTCTCTTCCAGCTTATAAATGAGGGAGTGCCTCAGTCAGTCCCTGGCCTCTTCTCTTGGCTTTCTATGCTCCCTTTCTAAATGATTTTATCCAATTCTGTGGCCTTAGATCAATAGACTGGTGAGTCCACATCTATATCTCCAGCCTTGTGCTCTCCCCAAAGATTCTCAACTGCCTACATAATATACCTCCACTTGGATGTCTAATAAGCCCTTCCATATTAGCATATTCTGAGCTCTCTGGATTTCTTACCCACTTCTCTATTTTCTGCAAGTGTATTGGTTCTCCAATGTCTCCCTTCTCAGCAAATGCTATTACCATTTCCTAGTTGCTCCAGCCATTCAGAAATTCAGTTGGTGATGCCTTCAAAATACACCTTGATCTGATCACCTGGCCACCCTTATTTAAATTGCCATCATTTCACACCTAAACTACTGCAACAGTCTCCTAATAGATTTTTACCCCTCCTGCAGTTGGTTTATAACTGTTCACATCACTCACGCTCCCATGACCATTGTTACCTTGCTGTTTCTTCAATACAATCGTCTCATTTCCTCTTCAGGGCCTTTGCACTTGCTCTTTCCTCTAACTGATATAATCCTCCTCCAGAGCTTCTCAGGGTTTCTTCTTTCATATCAGTCAGTACTCCACACAAAGGTCATCCTCAGAGAAGTTTTCTTTTTAATAATTAAAATAGAAGCCACACCCAACTCACTATTCTCCATCCCCTTTCTCTGCTTTATTTGCTTCAGAGCACTTATCACTATTTGACATCATATTATCTTGCTATTTTCTGATTGGTCTGTCTCCCCAAATAGAATATATGCTCCATAAGACATTCCAGAAAAATGTATAATCGTAGAACTAAAACCATTGTGAAGAACTCTGGAGGTCATTCACCTCTACCCACCATCTAATATTTTAGATCAACTTTGTATACTCTCCCTTATTTGTAAAGTGAATATTTTTATATTGAATCACATTTCCTACTGATCTCCATCATCATTATTTTTTCATGGAGAAAAATGACCTCAATATTAAATAAAAATGTTACCAAGGACAATAATACCTACTCTTGACAGTATGCAATTAATTTTCCTATACAGCCCACAGAAGAAATTATTCATTCAGACAATTGAATGTGACCATTCCTGGCAGCATGTGTGCAGCCAGAACAGATTCTGGAGCAGTGACATTTTGTACCAAATATGCAAATATAATAAAGCACCAAATAAATAGGAGCTATGTGCTATTGAACTGTAGCCAGAGCCTGAACAAGAACACAAATATGTTGTCTAATAACTTTGTTCCGCTAGATTTCACTCATTCCTTATTGGAGGAGCACTCATTGGAGTAAGAAATATGCCAATTTGTATAGTTAACTTTCCTTCTTCTTAGGAAGTGCTAACTAGATCAAGTTGTTTGATAACTGATGAAGGTGATCCAAGATGACTTATCATTGAGTACGTTTCTTTAGACTTTGCACTAACTTTAGTTATCAGCAACTCTTCATAGCCAATTATTTGTACCCCCTATCCCCTTTTATTGGTGTCTTTAAGATGTTAAGCATTCTTTCCTGTGTGCTGGTTAACCATATTTGCCTAGTGAGGGGGTATTGATTTTCCATTATTCCTAGATGCCACATGGTTCATTTCTATTAGTTGTAAACACTTATAAGACTGACTTATATTTTGTCCTTCATCACATCAGTCTGCCAGGGCAGGACGTCTTTAAATGAGGCCCAGTGCATTTCATCAGACAGGTTTCTACCTTGGCACTTAAAGGAATGATGTTTTCAAGGTGTCTAGATATAAGGAAGTTTGCTTTAAAAACCCGCTGCTATCTTGCCAGAGCCTCAAGGCAAGGCCTCTGAAAAGTAACAGACTGTACTTACTTTTCAGGCCTCTTCTGGGCTTGATTTATTTGCTTTTCTATAGGCACTAAACTATTACTTATATTTAATTTATATATATTGACTTCAGAATTTTCCAGAAAAATTCATATTGGCCTTTGCAAGTAAGAAAAATTATTGATGAATAAAAGACATTAAACCACCCTATAAAATAGATCCTTAGGATAATTAAATTATTTCAGCAACAACAATTTTGAGAGTTCATTGGTGTTTTACAATATACAAAAGCACATAAAAAAGTGAAATTTTAAACAACATTTCAAGTAAGGGGTTAAGTTTGACTTGGATCTGTTTTAGTGATGAATGAGGTCTGCCATCTTTACTACTTGTTGAAAAAAGCCTACTTGAACCAGAAAGTCTAGATTTTTCTCCACAGATTTTAATTTCTTTAAATAGCATAAGTTCCTCCTGAGAGAAAACTCCAAAGGGTTACAAAATTAATTTGCCCTTGAAGGGAAAAACAACAGTAAATATTAAGAGAAAATGAGAATACAACATATGAGAAAAGAGGAGTTGTCAAAGGATATCTAGGAAGTAACCTCCTGCAATGTCTCTATTGTTCATCCTTCACATTTACCGCAGGGCATCTCTTACATTCAGCCTTGCCTTAATGCTCCTCCTGCTGTCATTCACTGTTCGGAATGATCACCGGACCTTTAAAAAATCACATGTTGGTTTATATTCTCTTTCCTTGTTCTCTCCCTTGGTTAGACATGTCTCATGAACTTCTTTGCATTTACGTGATGACGAAAAGGGTGACTTGGATCACCCCAACAAACATTTTTAACCAACTCTCCAAACATTTACTGCCTCTTCTCATGATATTTACAATGACTTCCACTCTCTCTAATTATCCACTCCTTTCCTCTGTGATCAATGACAAATGGCTCAATCTTTGTTTCACTCTGTGTAATTCCAGTACAACTAGTTTATAGGGGAAAAATAAGACACCAATTTTTAATAATTAATATAAGATTGATGTATAATGTTTATTTACAAAAACTAGTATCTATTGTGTTGTTTCTATTTACTTATATCCATCTTGTGTTTCCATTTATGTGAAACCACAAAGGGATTCTTTTTTTTTTTTTTTTTTTTTTTGAGACAGAGTCTTGCTCTGTCACCCAGGCTGGAGTGCAGTAGTGCAATCTCAGCTAACTGCAACCTCTGCCTCCCGGGTTCAAGCGATTCTCCTACCTCAGCCTCCCAAGTAGCTAGGACTACAGGCATGAGCCACCACGCCTGGATAATTTTTGTATTTTTAGTAGAGATGGGGTTCCATCATATTGGCCAGGGTGGTCTCGAACTCCTGAACTCAAGTGATTTGACTGCCTTGGCCTCCCAGAGTGCTGGGATTACAGGTGGGGATTGTTATATATCTTCAACCTTCAGAGAGTTCCATTCATCAATTCAACAAATATTTGAGTTCTTACTATATACTGAGCATTATTTCAGCCATAGAAAATACAGCAGTGAACAAAACAAAGAAATTCCTCTAAGCTCCCTGGAGCTTACATTAATAAACAAATAAATAAGCAAAATCAAGGTTTCTATGTCAAGGTTTCTATGGATTTATTTGGCCAAGTGATACTAGGGCAACTTTGCCAATTAGAAGAAGTACAGTGCTTCTAACTTTGCCAATTAGAAGAAATACAGTGTTGCTGAAAGAAATCAGGCACTCGAGTTTCTTAATAAGAAACAAAAATATCACCCAAAGCCTGAGTACAATTCTCCAGACCACCACTGCTCACTGTCATCTGAAATTCGGTTGCTAGGACACTGCTAAGCATAGCAAAGCTAAGGACACTTTACAAGCTGGGGAAATTTTCAGTAGAATGATGTTATGATATTCCTAGCTCTAAATTCAGTTATGAAATATGGGGGGATAGAGATTAACATAGAAAGAAAGAAATATATCTGTAAAGTTGATGTTTGATATCATTCAAGCTTAATAATCTAATGCCTATAAAGAGAAGATATACAAATTATTACATTGAAAACTGTTGGCATTTTATAGTAACGTTTAAGAATCTATTGTCAACTCTGTTCTAGGTGGTTATCAACTTTTCACTAAAATCTAATCTAATCTATCAATTTTCTCATAAACCAGGTGGATAATTTTTAGCCTAGAAAATACAACTTTTATTCTGATACTATGGCTTTAGTTTTGCAGGGTGGAGTAATCATTATATTTTTATCCTCTAACGCTTCTCTAAATAGAAATGAGGTCTCTTCATTTGATTTGGGAAATTGAATGCCAGTCAGGGAATTCAAAACAGTGTTGGTTTCAAGCTTGAGTTCCCCTGAATAGTACCAAATTATTTTCCTTGACCCTGAGGCATGGGTCTCAATGAGAAAACATTGGGAAATTATGAATCCAAGATATCCTGAGATGATCTTGCCTGTATATTTAACATCAAACTGAAATTCTGTGTCTAATGTGGCTCATGAATAATAGGGATCAGTAACTGATTTTCATAGGCAAAAGTAAACCATCCATATATGTAAAAAATAAGATTGTATATATATCATAACACTGTCCTTTTATTTTTATATGGGAAATACACCCATATGAATAAAAATTAACTGTTCATCATATATGAAGCAAGATGCAAAGTTAGAAGTCTGTTCACACTGTGTACATTACCTTGAACTGATGAGAACCGGAGTAGCGTAATACCATGTGCCTAAGTAATTCTCACATCACTGAACCACCGATCTGATAGACCTCTGCAGTTATTGTAAGATTTAATAGCAGAGAATAAGAAAGCTGTGAATTACTAAACACCGATAACACTTCTTAAAGAACAAAATAAATGAATATTTCATAGTATACAATCCCAGGATTAGCCTGTCTACCATGGGTTTTGTAGCTGAACACCTCTTGCCTCATTATTCCCTTAATTCAACATTTTTATCTTGTATTCAAAATATGTATTTTACATTTATGTAGAAGGAAAGAAAGCCATGACTCTCATAACACTTCTATACAATCTGTGTATAAAACTGGCTATACATCCATAGTTATGATGCCAAGAGAATCTCAATGTTTGCTGTGAATCACCCATTAGTCAAATCTCTCCACTCATCAGAGTCTGGTTAGAAACCAACTATCCCTGGGGCAGTTGTTTCTTGAAGAAAGTGTTAAGTTGGTCTTCTTGTTTACATCAAGGTAGTATGAATCAAATGACATCCCTGTGACAAAAAAAAAAGAAGAAAAATAGTTTAAAGCCTGTCATGTAACTGGCTTTTGGTGACGACTGCCTTCAGTGATTCTCAATTAGAACACATACAGCAGATAAAAATAATTCCAGTTCTGAATTAAAAGCAGGAAGTGATGTCACTTTCCATAGTTAAAGGCAGCATGGCCTAGCAGAAAGTATGTATTTTTTGGAGCCAGATAAAACCTCAGCTCTGCTGCATGGCACCTATGTCACTTTGGACAAGTGACAGCTTCCCTGAGGCAGATGTTCACATCTGCAGGTGGATGTGTTAATTAGCTTGATCGTGGTTATCATTTTATAATGTATGCATATATCAAGACATCACATTGTGACCTTAAATATTTGTAATTTATATTTGTCAATTATACTTCAATAAAAAATGGGTTAATAATAGCAAGCAGGATGGTTTTATATGTAAGTATATACATGAATATACAGTCTAGGATGATAATAGAATGTTGCAGATGCTCCATAATTTATAACCCAAATGTCCACAGATTTCCTCCGCCATCGGTTACACATGTTGCTGGCTATGCCTCCCACCTGCATAGCAGCAATGTCTCCCTCACACTGTTAAAGTCTTTCACACACAGTGTGACCCACATTGCACAAGAAACCAGTAAGCTCCTGTTCTTCTGTCTTCGTGAAGCCAATCCTTACATGTCTCTGAGGGAGGTGCCCTTCTCAACAGCCCTGTTCCAGGCACCCTCTGGGAGGACTGTGCTCTGGCCCAAGTCCCGGTCAAAGGCCCCAAGGGGCCAGTGTTCTGCAATGGATAAGGTCAGAAAGGAGAACACGGCTTTCTTCCTTTTTCTCCTGGACCTTGAAACAGCCAATGTGTGGCCCTCCTGGAAACATACCTATCCACTTCCTTTGCTTCACTGTCAGGATAAACTTGACCTTGATATTATGCCAGGAAATAAACCATTTTTGTTGGACATTCACCTGTCTTTCACCTCTATCTCCAGCAGTGTGCTAATGTTATCTCATCCTCCCCAGGAGCTTGTGAGGCTGACATATTAAACACCAATTTATACATGAAGAGACTGGAACCTAGACAGATTCAGAATGCCATCCCCACTCTCTCTGCTTTCTATCTCCTTTAAATACCTGAGGTTTCATCAGCCTAGGATGTCCATTTCCTTATTTATTTTTTTATTTATTTTGAGACAGAGTCTCGCTCTGTCACCCAGGCTGAAGTACAGAGGCACAATCTTGGTTCACTGCAACCTCTGCCTCCCGGGTTCAACCAATTCTCCTGCCTCAGCCTCCCAAGTAGCTGGGATTATAGGCACGCACCACCACACCTGGCTAATTTTTGTATTTTTAGTAGAGATGGGGTTTCACCATGTTAGCCAGGATGGTCTCAAACTCCCTATCTCAGGTGATCCTCCTGCCTTGGCCTCCCAAAGTGCTGAAATTACAGGCTCCTTGGCCTTTGTTGTACTCATTGAAA
>NW_012101883.1:23600-58184 GCF_000951045.1 Mandrillus leucophaeus | reverse complement strand
CGCACCACCACACCTGGCTAATTTTTGTATTTTTAGTAGAGATGGGGTTTCACCATGTTAGCCAGGATGGTCTCAAACTCCCTATCTCAGGTAATCTGCCCACCTGTCCCACCCAAAGTGCTGTGATTACAGGGGTGAGCGAACACGCCTGGCCAGGATGTCCATTTTCTATTAAATGAGCCCCATGTGTCCTGCGAAATGTTAACAATTATCATTATTACTTTTCTGCTCCAAGTTAAATTAGGCCAGAGTTTACACTCACTCAAGAATGATGAGTCTGAAGAGATATGTAGAGTAGGAATTGAAATGTAAAAATCAGAATAGTAGAGAGAGAGAATGGAGGGTAAGCCTTTAGGAGATTAAGTAAAAGAGTTTGGAAAAACAAAATCGTGATTATAAAAAGTAAAACAGAAAGGATGAATATGAAAGACTTTATAAATGAGTCATTATCTATTTTATTTATCTTCTTTTAAAAAATTCTTACATGGCACCAGCTGCTTCTCTCACACTTCACACCCCCAGGTCCAAACTACTTTCTCTGAGCCCTTTCTTTAAAAAAAGAAAAAAAGTAAAGTAATCTTCCAGATAAAAACTAAGACTTGTTCCTCCCCCTCTTTCCTTTACTCTCCATTTCCATAACTTATCTTTCTCTGTGAAAGTACAGGTGGGAAATAATCAAGGAAGTGTGTGTGTGTGTGTGTGTGTGTGTGTGTGTGTGTGTGTGTGAGAGAGAGAGAGAGAGAGAGCGAGAGAGAGAGAGAGAGAGATTTTGATCATAGTCTACAAGAAATCTCTAGAGACTGCTTTCAAACTAAAACCAATTTCATACCCAATAGAAAACTTTAGCTTCATTGAAGGAAACGCTAAATGGGAGCATTCAAAAGTGTTTTTCTAGAAAGAAACCAGTTCTGAATACACTTGCCCAATTACTACCAAGAAATCTTCTCTTCCTTAAACCCAGAAATAAAAAGAGAAGTGCTGTATTGATAATGCTTTGTGTCATTTATCCAGGGCAAGTGAAAGATACTCTGGTTATCAGTGATTTTCTTTGTCAAGCATAATTTTTCATGAGTTATACTTTAGCAAAATACTAAATTCAATGTCAATTATTATTATTTTTGCAAATGTCTTCCAAGCAACATAGAAAGAACAAAGGTGGCATTAGTGGGAGAAAAAAGGCAAATGCACATTAACCTAATATTTTAGATCAAAATGTGCCAAATTAATTCAGCTTTAGTGTGTTGGGTTTTATGAACTTCCCAAATTACATGTCTATTTGCTGCTGATGTCTGAAAGACAAGTGGAGGTGAGACCAACAAGAGATTTACACGTACACTGATAGAAAGGGATAATGTTGCATCATTCCGTTTTTCTTCTTGTATATTTATTTCTTATTAGCAGCTTGAAATGATCCATAGATCAGGAAACTGGTAGACACTGCAGACTTTTCTGGTTACTGCCACTCACATATTATCTTTTCTTCAAGGCCCATTCACTCTTAACCAGAATTCCCAACAGAGAGGAGAGTGGAATAGACATGGAAACCTCTAAAAAGTTTAGGCACTATATTACTAGCACATCCCTCTCAGCTGCAAATATAAAAGTCTCGAATAGACTTAATTTCTTTATATTGATGTAATGGATTAAAATCTCAAATTAATATTTTGTTTCTGAATTTTTCATATTCATTCTTTAAAGAATATTAACTAAATATAGGACTGATTATTTGGTGATTATTTAGGTGTTACAAGTGAAAATGTGTATACTAGTGTCTATGGATCTATCTCAAATGTTTCTTCAAATTTTGTGTATTCTTTCTTCATATGCTAGTTGTGAACTTTAATTTGGTGCCTCTATCTGAAAACCAAGAGGAGGTCAGACACCTAAAAATATCCTCATTTGCATCTGTTTCCCTTCCTTCAGAGAAGGAGTGTTGGCCCACCCAGTTTTGCCTTGACAACAAGGAAATAACTAGTGACAATTTGGTAATTAAAATTCATTGTTGATCTCTCATGCTACCATGTCAGGTCTTCCATTGTTTGGCTTAAACTGATGCTGAATTGCAAGAGAGCAGGACAGGTGCCTGTCATTTTTACATTCTGGATGGTTGCCAGCAGATGTGATCAGTAAAAGTCACTTGATGTGAATCAAAGAACTTGGTTAAGTGAATCAGATCTTCTTTACTTTGTCTTCTTACAGAAAACATGCTATAAGGTTCATATTTTTTAAAAGTCATGAAACAAGAAATAAAAAATTTATCCCATATTTATTAAATACAGATCACTTCCTTCCTAAAAACATTTAAGTTCAGTTCTCCAGAATGAAAGAGATAAACATGTGTAGATGCAAATCAATTCTGTATTGGCTTCTTATTACCACATTAAAAAGAAAATCTGAAGATATAAGTTATGACTTAATTTTGATTTTGAATGTGTACTGCTACCTAATGTACATAAAATAACCATCACAGAATGAAACTGATATATCTAACAGCTAGCTGCATTTAAATGATTTTAAAATAAGTGCTTATAAAAAGTCAATTTTTGATGTTTTGCTGCTTAGGAATGAAACAAATCACAAATATGTTTTTATTTGATTTTCTCTGACAGGACTGGGAATTCCCCCATTTCATGGGAGACGTTGATGTAAATCTCCCTGGTTTGCACACCCCTCACATGCAGTTCAAGATTCCTTTCTTCCAGAAGATCTTCAAGGAGGAATATCGTATTCACATAACAGGTGTGTTGTATCTTCGAACACAATTTGATTATCTTCGTACATTAGTCAGGGTAATGCGAGTTGCTGTAAAAAGCAAGCCATAATATTTGAGAGGCATAAATACAATTTTATTTCTCATTCACTTAACAGTGCAAGGTGGTTTTCAGATCAACAGGGGGCTCCGTACTATCATTCTGGGACCTAGGTTACTGGTGGCTTGGACAGTTTCAGTGTTAGCATCCAGCAGGCAGATGGAAATAAAGAGAATGGGGAAAGTGATTAAGAAGGCTTGTCTGTTCTTTAACCTCTTGGGCTTGGAAAAGAAATGTGTCACCTTTCCTCGTGTTCCATTGATGATATCTGGTGCATAGCCCTAGTTAGAGTCAGGGAGAGCAAGGAAATATAGTCCTTAGTTGAGCAGCCACTTCTGGTGTCAGATCTAGTATTCTAGTGTAGGATTATCAAAGAGGGAAGAAAAATCTTTGGTGTGGAGAGCCATTTCTGCCATACTCCGTATACCACTCTACCTGACCTGGTTCATTGGATGGGTTTATTTTTCGCCACGTAGGACTCAGTGTCTATTTTCAATGTTATATTCTTTATGCTCTTGTTCTTTATTTGTTGCTGAAATTAAAACAATGGTATCCTAGAGCCCCAATCAGAACATATGCTTTTAGGGAGTTAGGCCACTTCTCATTTGATTTCTCTAAAACCTACTTCTGTGGCAAAGCTCGGGTTCGTCTTAAGTGATTCTCTTGTGGATCTTCAGATTATTTTATTTTCAGATATTTTCTGCTTTTGAAATGGCTAAAATATGATTTATTATAATATCCTTTCATGACATATCAGTCATTCTCATCTAAGAAGGGCTTCCCGGAGCTACGTTTTATATCTCTCTCTCTTTATGACAAGAAGCAGACAGCTGAATGATCACCGATAAAGGATGGCATTAGTTCAAAGCTGTTCAGATGCAGGTAATGAATGTGTGTCTGTTTTAAGGACAATGGCCTAGGATCCCACACCTGGTATAATAAAATCTGCTGAAGAAATCTGTGCTTACACTACCGTCTGTGCTGCTGAATAAAAATAGTCTGAGCCCAGAAAACATTAACATCTGAGTACTGCAAAAAACCTTTGCTTCCCAGTTAGGAGGCTGTTTTTTGCTTTGAGCATGAGGCGACCTTCCTAAATTGGAGAATGAGCTCATGAATAGGGAAGATGCAGCAGGTTTCTTTTCCTATTCAAAATGAATGAGGCCCATCTATTAAATTCACTGGGTAAATCAATCAATTTGAGTTCAGGTCACATAGTGTGGTTTCAGAGTCCCCACTTAATCTCTGCAGCATGCTACCCTCTTGGACTTCTAAAACAGCTATCACACACATGGCATCATCATATCCCTTTGGGTGGGCTTTTGCGTAGACCATCTGTTCTTGCTACCAGCTCTTGTCCCAGGCCATCATTACACTAATATTGTCTCTGACTCTCAGAATGCCTTGTCAAAAATATCCTCCTTAAGTACAGAACTTCATGTTTAAAAAGGAAAAAAAGAAAAAAAAAAAAAAAAAAAAAGGAGAACCTATTGGTAAGAAAAAAATTGAGCTGCTAAAAATATTTAGTTTTGGGTTATTTTGTATAACTTTATCATTTACATTGTCATTTATAGACGGTACAGATTTCAGATTTGTGGTGTCCAGAGTTTACACAATATGGAATACTCTGTTTAAGAAGATGAATATAAAATTACATCTCAAAATTATATTCAGTGCCTCGGAAGGGGGCCATGCATGCAGAGTCCCTAAAGCTTCAGTGTTATTAACTTTGAGGTAAAGCCTACTGTGCATTTAGATAGAAGCAGATACATGACTTCCATTTGAACTAAAACCCTTTTCCCACCAAGAATTATTTTCTGAAAACCTAAAAGGATGAAAGGCTAAATTTTTGTAGCAGACTGCACATTAATCTGGTTTGCCCGAAGGTGGGAAAGTATTGTAATTAAGACTTTGGTGCAGTGTTTGCCATATGATGCTGATGGCCTAGTCATCAGGGAACTTTATAAATACTCAGATTGTTGGGTTTCTTTACTGATGTTTTGATCCAGTAGGTCTGGGTGAGGGCCAGAGGATGGGACTTTGGAAAAGCTCCCCCAAGTGATGTTGATAATTGGGGATGTCTCCTTTCTGATTGAGAGACTACAGACGAGATCAGAGCATCTCCCTGAAATGCACCATGCAAACAATTGGGTGCCTGGACTTACCAAAAAGGCTTTTGAGGATCCTGGAGCTTAAATTCAAAATATTAATAAAATAGGGGGCGAACGTGGTGGCTCACACCTATAGTCCTGGCACTTTGGGAGGCCAAGGCAGGAGGATCACTTGAACCCATGAGTTTGAGACCAGCCTGGGCAACATAGGGAAACCTCAGCTCTTAAAAAAAATAAAAAATAAATTAAAAAAAAATTAGAAAGAAAGAAAGAAAGAGAAGGAGGGAGGGAGGGAGGAAGTTAGCTTGGTATGATGGCACACTCCTGTGGTCTTAGCCACTTGGGAGGCTGAGGTGGGAGGATTGCTTGAGCCCGGGTCAAGGCTGCAGTCAGCCATGATGGCACCACTGCACTCTAGCCTGGGCAAGAGAGCTAGATCCTGTCTCAAAAAATAAACTAAAATAGGGTAGGTGAGGACTGTGGAGTGAAGGGCTCCACCATAAACAAATTAAATCCAATTTGTGGTAAACCTGGTTTGTTCACATGCATTCACATAGCCATGATAAAAATACTAGGAAAATGGCACAGGTTTGGAATTTGAAGCAGTCTGAGCTTTTCTCTCTCATTTTCGTTCTGTTTCTTTTACTCTTTCTGCTTTGTTAATTGGCTGAAGAGGTTGCTGAGGCCACCCCAGAATGGCATCTAGTCTTCTGTGAAGGGGTTTTTGCGTTACCTGACTACATTTGTAAGACAATTGTTTCTGTGGAAACCTAGGTAAAATTTCCAAAATACTGTGCTACATGCTGCATTTCAATATTCTCAATAGTTAGTAGCCTACAAATTTCCATGTGAACTACAAATTCTAGCTTGTTGATCAGCTCCTCCAAGTCCTGGTACTTTTTTTATGGAGACTTCAGTGCTTTCCTTGATAACTAAATATAGTATCACCACTGGGATTAGTAAGCATAAAACCCTCTAGATCCATCAGGGGATCACAAACATTAATGTGTATTAGAATCACCTGGAGAGCTTATTTAAAAGACATCTGCATTAGCCACACCTCCAGAATCTGATGCCTCAGGTATGCGGCAGACTTGGAATCCACCCTTCTGTCAAGCATGGCAAGTGATACGTCTGCTGGCTGGCAGAGAACTGCTCTTTGAGACACACTGCTACTGAGAGACATTTTCTATAGTTAGAATTCCTCTTATCTCAGCTTTAATTTGTTTTCATATGCAACTGTTAAAATCAAAAGCCAAGGGGTAGAATGCAAATTCAATAGCAGTGGGATGACCAGGGAGAAAGGCACATGGTAGAGTCCTCCTAGGAGCTGAAATTTTAGAGCTGGGTCCAGCAGAGGAGACTATGATTGCGGAAAGGTGCTGGTCTGAGTGACCACAAAGGAAGCTGGAGCCAGGGATGGGAAGGGAACCTGTAGAACCCCAAATGGCTCCCTCTGTTGCTTTATCTGCTTTACTCATTCTGCACTAGAAGAGCCTGGACAAGGACCATGAAGGGTCTCTGGAGTCAAAAGTTGACTCCACCTTGGCCCCAATCTACCATGTCCCTATGATCTGGAAAAGACATCCAGCATACACGGAAGCAATGGAGCAAAGAGGTTGGATACATGGGCTCTAGCTTTGCTACTTACTGGTGATGTGGTCCTCGTCGAGTTCCTTAACCCTTCAGAGACTCAGTTTCTCATCTATTTAATGGGCACAGTAATAATACTTATCCCTTAGGATTGTTGTGAGAATTAAAATAATATATGTAAGGCACTTACGACACTGCTTGCCATGTAGTAAGCTTTCAATAAGCTTTCACTGTTTTTTACTTAAAGCTCTTTCTTTCATCTGGCCAGAGATTGTCTTTTTTATTTAATTCAGAAATGCTGGGTAGCTTGAGAGGGTGCCCTCTTGCCACCTATCCACTCTTCTGAGTTCTCTACTATTATCTGCTGTCCTGAGTCCTTAAAAAGGAGAAAGCTAAGAATACAAAATTCTCTCTCCCAAGGAAATACTCTGTATGTAGAGGGTTATCTGACACTGATGAGTTCCCATTGACATTTTAAAAGCATTTAGGATTTGAGTATTTTTTTAATCCTGATTCCAAGCTAGTTTTATTTATGCATGTCAGAAATAACTTGAATTGTTGCATCTGTTTAGCTCATCTGGATCCCCCTTGACAGATGGCTTGCTGCAGTATGTATGAGCTTTCATTTTATAAGCTGGGCCACAGCTGATAAAAATAAATCATTTCTATCCAAGGGTGTTTTAAAATATATTTTTTCTTAGAATTTTGACTTCAGTAACAAAGGGAATAAATGGTCAGCGGTTAAGTAACACTGGTACTTTTAGCCCAAGTTCATTGTTCTCCTCCTAAAAGTAAATGCTAAAAGCAACTGTATAATGATCTTCTCTGCCCTCTTCCCCTTTACCTATAAGGTAAGTGCATAGATGGATTGAAAATGCGATGTACTAAATCTCTGGAGGTGAGAGAGGAATGGCCTCTCAATTCACTCTCGGAAGCTCCTCTGAGTCCTATTAATGCCAATCCCAGTGGAAGCTCTGCCATCTGTCATGGCAGCCAGACAAAGGAAGTGTCCCATTGGTGGCCATCATCTGAGTAAATTAGGAGGGGGTTGGGCAAAAGGCCAGAAGGAAGGCCTGTGCAGCCTTGAGAAAAGAATTCACACTGTTGGCACGATGATGCCCACGGGAACCCTTTCGGCAAAAATGGAACATGTAGAAGTAAACAAACCTATGTAGTGTCTGTTCTATTTCAGTTTCCTGTGTTGTGTGAGGGTACAGGTGTTTTACAATGGTAAGAATGTGAAAAATAATGAATAAAAATGAAAGATTTTATTTTCATAGGTGCATGATTTCTAGCAAATGAGTTCCCAGAAAGTGGTTTTTTAAAAGAACTCTCCTGTATGAATCAGGCCATGAGAAGGCTGGGGAGGGGAAGGCCAGTGATTCCTCCAGCAGAATGTTCTGTCTGGCAAAATTAGCAAGGGACTTGTTATAAGGAAATGCGATGCATCCTGTATACAAAGAAAGTCCCCGAAGATCATGAATTTATCCAAAGTACACAAAGACCTCTTGCTCCTCTCTCAGTTGTGAATTTTTCCAAACCTCTCCTCAAGCAATTTTCATTTTCAGCTCTAAGAGTTAACTATGTTTACTTCTATATAAAGCAGCAATTCCTTTTATTTGTCCAAAACTCATCTTCTTCAGGGCCATCATTTTGCCCATGACCTGTCAGTTCTTGCTGGCCCTGAGTGTCTGCCCTGCCCACCCTGAGGCATCCTGTCTTCATTTGTACATACATGAGCACCTTTGTAATAAAACTTACATGCCCTTTAGGAATTGTCTTCAGAGCCAGAGGAAAGATTTGAAATATATAATTATTCATAATCCTTGAAATGTGAACATTTTGCTTTTCCCAGTTTTTCAGATTATATCCAGTTTTAGCTATATCATGGAATCCATTAGATAATTATGACAAGTGCATTTTATTTGAAATGCTAAAACTTTGTGTATTTTTCTGGGGACATTGTCTCATAGTTTACAAGTTGGCTAACAGATATTTTTCTGAGTTAATATGTGTCAAAAACTAGTTGGTATCTGGAGAACACAGAAATGAACATGACACAGTTCCCAATCTCAAGAAAGTCATAGTCTAATGGTCATCTCATTCAGTATAACCACTTGTCTTCTTCTTTCTCTATTTATGATCACATGTTCCTACCTGTACTCTTCACATTGGATTGCTTCCTAAGGAATAGCCTCCCACTTAGGAAGTAACAAAGACAAGAGAGGCACTTTGAGAAGCTGTATCAGTTTGTTTTTAAGTCTTAAGAAGGTATTTTGATAACTCAAATAATTATGACTATTTCATAAATTAATAAGTAAATATTTTCAGTTTGCTACATGGCCTCCTCATAACCCAAGTACTTAACATGGTTTCTAGATATCCCTAAATTGCCTAGGGAGAGACATGAAGAGATGCTAACTCATGAGCCCTGGTTTTACTGCTCACATCTAGAATGAGGGGAGATTGAATATGGATGGCCAAGAAAACTGGTACAGCAAATTGCGTATTTCTTTTACTTATCAAAAATTCATCTTCTTCAAGGCCCTGCTTTTGTGCTGTCCCATGATGGTTGCTGAATGACTTTGTGGAGCATAATTGCACATCCATACACCTGCACTGGGTGTCAAAGTCTAGCCAAGTCACCGCACCCATGTGGTAGAGAAGGGCCTGCAGCACAGCTCAACCACAATGCTAACTGGCACTCTGCAGAGTAAAAGATTAAAAATATTATATTTGCATATTTCAATCATGAAAAGTTCATCCTGTGGTGGAATTATCAGTACCTTATAGTCTTTTTCCTTAGTTGAAAAAATAACACTTTCCCTCAAATTGTTGTCATTTGCTATTTAAGCGAGGTTGATATTTAATGAAGAATCCTTTTAAAATGACCTATCCTCGGATTCTGTAAACTCCCACAAAGTAAAAAGATAAAATTTTCATTATAATATCATCTCTGACAAGCAGTAAGATTCATTAAAAGCCCCAAAACCAAAAAAGAGGTAATCCCACCAGCACCATGCAGTGATTTCTCATTAGAGGAGATAGTGAAGTATTGCAACAAGGAGATTAATAGAAAGAATGTATGGATTCTTACCCTACCTCCTTGCTGATTTACATCATGCTATGTAGTTGAAACAACAGGGGAAAATGCAAAAGCTCTCATATGATTAATGCTGAAATACAAACCCTCTGGTTACTGTCGATTATATATTCACAACAACACACTTGGGAAAATGGCTATAGAAGCACTTTCTATTGTGTTCTTTTTTGTCTTAAATCCTTTCTATATGAGTCATTTCAGGGACTCAAATTTATTTTTTATGGTAAACACTGTTTCTCAGAATATACAATTTTTTTTCAGAAAACCTTTCTCCTTCTAAAATTGTATATTCCATCTTCTTTGCTCTAATGTTGAGATTTCCTGGCCCAGCACAAAACACTAAGATTTAGGCAATGTTTATTTCACAGACTCATCAAAGAGACTTTTAGGGCTGGGAAGAAATCTTAAGGATTATCTAGCTCAACTCCCTCACCTTATAGACAAGAACACAGGGGTTGGGTTGCCCTGCCTGACTTTACCTTCTGCTTTGCCGCATCTGATAGAGCAAACTGAATTTCTTAAGGAGGAAGAAGCATTACCAAGGTAACGACACAGTGTGTGGAAAAAATGGAAGGATGGATGACAGAGAAAGATGAACATCCTTCCTCTGTAAACAGATAAATGAACTAGAGGTCATATCAGGTGGGCAGAAACAAACAAACAAAAATAATAAGAAGGGCCGTTTTTTTCTACCATTTTAGCAGCTTCAAGTTTCAGCTGAGTGAGGGAAGGATGCTGCTGCATCCGCAGGAGGGAGAAGAAGGGAAATGTGATATGAATAGGCAGCCTGGCTCACTGCATCCCTTCCCCTCTGCACTTCCCCACCCCAACATGGCCTCTCTTCTGTGGCAGAGAGGTAGGGACACGATCCCCTGTTTTTTAGCCTCAAAATTCATAGATATAAAAGGTCTTTCCTCAGGGCCAATACTACTGTAGACAAACTACTAATTGCTAAGGATTTTTAACATGTTAAATATGCTGATTCACAAAGCATATTTACATAGAGCCACACACTGGGTCCTCTTGGATAACTGGTTCCATGTCATCTTCCTATTGTTGGTATTTAGTAATGTATACTCTTTTATCCCAACAGAAAAATTAGATAATATCATCAATTTTAGGATATATCTTTGTTACAATCCTTACATGTCCTTCTCTCTATTCCATCACCAAGATCCTATACTGTGTGGAATAAAGAAGTAGGGAAAATAAATTGGAGAAATAATACCACCCTACATTTTTGGCAAACAATATATTTCAGAGAGTGTTCCAGTACAACATCTCACTTTATCCTCACAAATAATCCTTTGAGGTAGTTACACTGGTATTATTCTCCATTTCACAGAATAAAAAATTGGATTCTATACACGACCAATAAGTAGACAGATTTGTTGGAGGAGGGCAGAATTATGGAACTGGAAGGCATCTAGTTCAGTTTTCTCAATTTGAAAATAGAATAACCGTGGTCTAGAGGGGTTAAACAGGTGACCCAAGGTCATATGCTTTAAGTTTAGTGTTGGGATGAGATGGCCATCTGCTGATTTCTAGCCTGCAGCTTTGTCGCCATGGTGCTCCCTTTTACAAACCAGTAAAGATATGTTGGAGTAGATGATGATATCCACTAACTGATGTTAGGCCACACAGTTTTAATTTGCTCCTTCTCCATCCCATCTAAATGTTCAGACATCAGGACACTTGAGAAATAATAAAAAGTGATCCTTGGGTGTGCAAGTTTAGTGATCAAACTGATCCAGCACTATTCACTTGGTAGAAAAATAATTGAATAGTACTGGAAAAAGTTCTTTGGGAGAAAGAAACGTCTGGGAGTCAAGAAAGTAGTGGGAGCCAGGTATGGTGACTTGGGCTTGTAGTTCTAGCTACTTGGGAGGCTGAGGCAGGAGGACTGCTTTTGTCTAGGAGTTCAAGGCTGCAGTGAGCTGTAATTGCACCACTGTGTTCCAGCTTTGCAACAGAGTGAGACACTGTCTCAAAAGGAAAATAAAAATTTAAAAAGGAGATGGTGATCAGTCATACAAGCACAAGGACCTCTTCCCCCACCATGTGGTCTGGCTTTGTAACACGTACAGTTTATAGCAAGAGAATAAATATAAAGCTCCTACAACAGAGGAGAACCCAAAGCCCCTCCTTCAACTTGCTTTCTGTCATGGCATCTACAGATCAGTGTCTCTTTAATACTGGATAAGAATCTCTGAACTTTTTCATTTCTCTTGTTTCTCATCCCTTTCCAGCCTTTTTCTACAATAATCTCCATTCTTTTTGTTTGCTGTCCCCTCAGCCTCTTTCATGTCATCTCATCTTTTCATATATACTGTTCTATCTGCAACATACTGAAAGCGTAAACTAAAATAAACACAAAATTTTCCAAACTGTTTTCTGTCCTGCTTGTTCTTCAAGGACCACATGAATTGTTCCTTCCTCAAAATCTTCCCTGCAGAAAGTATCCTTCAGTTTTTTTTTCCATTTCCTCAATATCTACAGCATTTATGGTTTGTATCACTCATTTGGCACCTCTCAGATGTAGCCTCTTATTATTCATCTGTTGATCTCTGTCCTGTTCCCCTAACAAGATGATGAATTCCTTTCTGAAAGGCAGAAACATTTGTCTTCAGCATCTACCAATGTGTTCTACACAGAGTCTGTTATGGTTGATCCTTAGTATGAACCTGGTTTAGTTTTGAAGATCTCATGAGTGGTTTGAACTTAACAACACCAGATGCTATAAATATTTCATTATATCTGAAACAACATTCCCAGTGTTCAGAATTACTTTCCAGTTGGGTATGCCCAAAAAAATCATTCAGGCAAGAGTTTTCATTTCAAATATTATAAGCTCTATATAGCTGAACAATGTCAGGACAAGCAGATTTACTATTTCCCTTCATATAGTTTAGGTAAGTTCTCTTCGTAGAGGAGCAAGTTACACCTTCTCATGCAAATAAAAAAATTATCATGGTTTAGGCAAGGCTTTCGTGACAATAATTACAATAATTACTGGGCCCCTATTATGTACCAGGCACTGTCCTTAGTGTCTGGTAAACCCCTATTATGTACCAGACATTGTCCTTAGCATCTAGTAATCGCATGAAATTCTTTAATAAATACTATTTATTAAACTTTAATAAATACTATTATTTTCTACATGTAAAGAAACTGGGCTTTAGAGAATTTAACAACTGACTCCAGATCACACAGCTAGCAATTTTGGAGCCAGGATTAAAAGTATTTAGTCTTACCTATAATAGGAGCTTTAATAAAATATGTAATTATGATGATAAAATACTTTCCTAAACTCCTCACAGTTATGTCTTTTATATTTTTATGTAGCTGGATATTTTGTTAGACTGTATATTGCCAAATAATCATATGAAGCAGTAACAATAATGTTAAATAATGTTACTTCAAATACAAAAGAAAAAAATTTGGCATAATACATAAAATTATTTTAGCTAAAGCTTCTGGAACCTGGTACATACGTCCCCTAACTTGCTACAACAAACCTATAAGGCAGGTATTACTGTATTATTATAATATACATGATGCTGTAAAACTTGCAATAATCTATAATGAAAAAATTAGAATAGAATCTAGTATCACTCGAAAGTTTTTCACTTTTTGTCCATTTGTAGAAATTATAATAAAAATTATAATGGACTCTAGTATACCCGAAAAGTTTTTTCCACATTCTTTCCATTTGCAAATGTAAAAATTTCATTTGATAATATATCATTAAATATTGTATTTATATAAGATTTTTAAATACTGAAAAAAGAAACATTAGTTGCAATCTCTTCAAATATATCTTTTCAAGCAGTTCATAAAGTATGGTTACATTTATGTCTGATAAATGCATTCTGTTCAATGAGAATTTGATGCAATTATTTTTAAAGTCTTGAAATAAATGCTCAAGGATTATTGATCTGAATCACATCAACTAATGGTTTAATCAACAGGTCACCTACAAACAGCAATATGAATTCATTTGATATACTGCTGTGCTTGCATTGCAAAATGATTTATTTCTTGCCCAGACATAATTATAAAACTGTAAGAGATGTTCAATCATACATTGAACTTTTCTAAGTATTTCATTAGACTTTGTTTTTTCACATTAATTGAAATGTTCTAGAGGATAACCTACATGGAACCAAATTTGAGTATAGCTGTGGTGCCTATAAAACAGGGAGACTTGATCTTGTTAGTATAAGTACCATAAATTACTGGCTCAGGGACCTACAGTTGTGTTTTCGTATGCCCAGAATCCATTTAGTAAATTCCCTTTGCCAATTCACTTAATGGCAGCACAGCACTCTCAAAAAATTAATTGTTAACCAGTCTAAAACATTAACAATTTATGCTATATACCATTATCCTCATTTTATTGAAGAAAACCCTATTGCAATGTTATGGCCCTTTGATTAATGCAGTATTTCTTTTTTAATGCAGGCAAATGGTTTAACTATGGAATTATCTTCCTCGTCTTGATTTTGGATCTTAATATGTGGAAGAACCAAATATTTTATAAACCTCATGAATATGGGCAATATATCGGCCCAGGGCAGAAGATATATACAGTGAAAGACTCAGAAAGTTTAAAAGATTTGAACAGAACCAAGCTATCCTGGGAATGGAGGTCCAATCACACTAACCCTCAGACTAATAAAACATATGTTGAGGGAGACATGTTCTTACACAGCAGGTTCATAGGAGCCAGTCTTGATGTCAAATGTCTGGCCTTTGTTCCAAGCCTGATAGCCTTTGTGTGGTTTGGATTCTTTATTTGGTTCTTTGGACGATTTTTGAAAAATGAGCCACGCATGGAGAATCAAGACAAAACTTACACTCGCATGAAAAGAAAATCTCCATCAGAACATAGCAAAGACATGGGAATCACTCGAGAAAACACCCAGGCTTTAGTAGAAGACCCCTTGAATGACCCTTCTTTGGTTTGCATCAGGTCTGACTTCAATGAGATCGTCTACAAGTCTTCCCACCTAACCTCGGAAAACTTGAGCTCACAGTTGAACGAATCTACTAGTGCAACAGAAGCTGATCAAGACCCAACGACTTCTAAAAGTACACCTACGAACTAGACTCAGAGATAGACTTGGAGATAGCACAAAAAGCAACCTTGAGTGTAACTTTAAAAATTTAGTCTTTCATTTTGTATATGTAAGGTTTACGTAGTGTTAGGTAAAAATATGAACAATGCCACAACGGTGCTCAACATGCTTTTTCTAGGATTCATTGTTTTCTATTTGTATTATAATACACGTGCCTACTGTATACTTAACAGTCCTCTAGAGATTGCTTTTCACAATTGCACAAGCTATTACTGACTTTACAGCATAGTAGAAGATTAGCTGATGACCCATGTATCTGATGTTCAACCATAGTGGTGCCTTGAGACATTAAACTGTTTTTAACTGTACCAGAAATGAAGTGTGGAACAGTTACCTAACCTATTTCACATGGGCGTTTTGTATACAACTATTTTGATCTACACTTGATGTCTGAGCAGTAAACAGAAATAGCTAAATGTGACTCAGGAAGTATCTCTTGGTTTCTTATTCAGCAGCAGAGTTGGTGACTTTGACAACTGGACTGCAGAGAAACATGTTGATCACCTTTTAATTTTTATTGGCTGTCTGCCAAATATAAATACAGATGCAAAATTCAGTAATGGGAGATCTATAACCCAACATGGGTCACTACTCGTGAAATGTGACTTTCTCCCACCAGTAATTGCAATTAGGTGATAATACCTAATTATGTTTCCTAATTAAAGATAAATTGCTACTTGATTAAAAATCCTGCCCTTCACCTTTGGGAGCAAAGGTTAAGAGACACAGTTGGGTGAACTCTCAAATTTATTGGCATTTACACAAAGCCCCAACCAAGGAACTGAAGTTTTCATCATGTGAGAACAGCACAGCCCACCATTTACAATATTCGTATATCTTTCTGCAAATATGACTCTGGATAGTGAAAATTGAAAAACATATGCCAACCCCGAGCAAGGGAACTCCTCAAAAAATCATGCAGCGGAACCTTGTCAGGTAGAGAAGCCGTGCATGAAAGAATTTGTTTAATGTCTTGTTTTGCGTGTGTGGTTTTTGTTTTTGTTTTTTAAGAACTAAATATTGCACATTAATAAATAAGAATTATACAGCAGTAATTATGTGATGTAGTTTTTTGTTTAATTGTACCTTGGCTTAAGAAAAGTCGATTTACATGGGGCTTTTAAAGCTTGATGCCAGGCAAGTTAAGAAAAGGCACACTCTGCCAACTTGCATTCAATTTTGTTCCATAAATTGTGGTTACGTTTCTTGATGGGGTGAGGGGAAATCACTTTTAAGGAAAAAATATTTTCCTGTCACACACTGACATAGCTGCATTTTGTCTTTATGATTTTTTAAATCTCTCTTGTTTTGATCTATCTGCTTTTAAGCTTGCAGCATACTGAATTTAGCATGCATAATAGAACTATGCATTTATCTGTCACTTGAGAGCAAGCTTTAATAAACATCTTTACTAAGCATTTGGAACCATGCCCCTGCTGTTACTTTTACCTTTAATAGCCATGCATGGTGCTACTTAGAATCATAAACATATCCAACACACACACACAAATGCAGAGATCAAGCTCACTATAGTAACCCATTGCCCATACTATCCAAAGGAACTTACCATGTTATGTGTGATAGGTGGCAAAACTAGCTATTACTAAATTTTGGCAGCCTAGAACATTCAACTTTTAGCTCTGGGACATGTAAAAACACCTAGCACCATTTTTTAATTTATTCTGAAAGTCATAGTCTTGTAGAATGAAGAAAGAAGTTGATTTAGGAAGTAGATGTTTATTATCAGTATGCATGTCTTATAAAAATATTATTTGAGAATTTTTACATGGGTATTAATGGAAAATGTTTTAATGAGAAAATCTAATTAGCAGAAGTAAGAAAAAAGATAACAAACCTAGAACAACATGTTTATGTGTTTCTAGGGATTAGCTAGAAAAACTATAAAAAAAAGAAAATATATATTTAAAGTTTTCATAAATTTAGTAACAAATGGAATAATTTCCAAGGATATTTTAATAGTCAAACAAGACTTCAACCTTCTAAGGCTTCCACTATTGAACTGTATTTACTGATAGTGACCTTTTCTTACCTATACGCAGATCTACTTTCGTCTTTTGCTGCCTCTTTTCGGTATTGAATTTATATCAAGTAAAGATACTAAAGTGAAATAAAATCAAAGTAAAAATTAAATCCATTCACGTTCAGTCTTGAATCCTGAGTCATATACCAATAGACTGAGACTCTACAGAGCTTTTTGAGTACCAAAACTTTTAAATTATTAAGGACATTTTAAAAAGAGATGTGTAGCAATCTCAGAAATCGAGGTTAAAAAAAAAGATTTAAAAAATTACTAAGCACAGATTCTAAAGAAAGCTTAACAAATGTGATGTCTTAATTGCAGTGATGCTTAAGTACTATAAACAATTATATTTCTACTGTTCAGTAATTACAGTACTTTCTTCCACACAGTGCAGAATTTGAACTAATTTGACATAATTTTAGTATCCTACATTTATAGAGTACTTCATTAGTAGTTTAAATGGAAAATTAAATAAACACTATGAATTTGTGCCTGATAATATACACTTAGACATAAATCTCATCACCACATGTCTATTTGTATTGTATAATCATAATTAGTTACCCCATTTTCTCCCCATGGTAGCTACTTATCATGTTACCTTATCTTTTAGCGTAACTGAGATCACCGGCAAATTCTATTTAAAATGTTAAGAATTATTTCTTCTGCATCTGCCCTAAGAGTCAACCAGGTACAATTTTTTTTTTTTTTTTTTCTGTAGCATCAGATTTCACACAGGTAATGTCCAAAAACACTGCACCGCTGGCTGACAGTATAGGGAAAAAAGTCCAACATAGGCATTCAGATTTGAAGGAGGGATTCAATACATGGTAACTCACCACTGGGGTCCATAAGCAATTTTGCTATATTATTTGGCTGCCCCATGGGTCACCAACACAGCCCAATATAAGATATGAGAAAAACAGTGCTAATAAATCACTCTTAACTGTCCCTATAACTGATAATTCAGGAGGCCAACTGGATTATCTGACATTCAGCTAAGACCTCAGTAACCTGCCATTGCTTCTCATCTATCTGTCTTCACTCTGAACTGACCCTTATTTTAAATTTCAACTCATGGTTAGGCAGTTACAAGTAGGTTTATACTGGTTTTTTCCTCTGAGACTGTGACTTGGCTCACTATCCTATCTGGCCTGATTTCCTCGAGCTTTGTCCCTCAGAACCCAACTCTGGCCTGTTAGCCAGCCCTTACCTTTAAGAGAGCAAGAGAAACTCAATTAGTTCTGCAGCAGATAAACTGGCACTTTCCTCATTTATCCCCATTTAGACATTTAAACATATTTGTGTGCATAGAGTTGTAATTAGTGAGAATAAATATAGATAACAGAGTCAAGCTCAGAAACGTTTGGCTTGCTTCCATTTAAACTGGTCTACAACTGTCTTATTTGAACAACTAGGGAAGTTTAGATGTAGTATTTATAACTCACAAGTCACTCTTGTTGAAGAAACTAGAAAAATAGGTGGATATTTATAATGAAAAGAGAAGGTTAGGCAGATGGTGGAGAACAAGTGAAGGTTGCTGCAATGAAATCTTAAAATTAAAAACAGCAATTTAAACAGGCTTTAAAACTGCAGGGAGAAGATAGAAGCCTCTATGAAAGGAACTTCACCATAAAATTCTCATTAGGCTAGTACTCTTCTGTGTTGTGTAGAGCACTCAAAAGTTATGTTCAACATAACTCAGCGACGGTATTACATAAAAGGCTGGTTGGTTGGTTGGTTGGTTGGTTGGTTGGTTGGTTGGTTAGCTGGCTTCTTAAACATTCTAGCATTGAAATTACTCTCTGTCTGCCCCAGGGAGCATGATGAGACCTGGGAGGGGAGAAATGTTACTGTGAAACAAACTATAGTAGGCAACATGAGAAGAGAGAAAAATCACCACATCAGTTTAGAGAGACTGGAACATCCTTGATGGAAGAACAAACATCGGGGCAAATTTGGCTTGTAAGCATATTATCAATATATAAAAGCTGATATCCTGTAAATGAAAATATCTTGCAGGTACTTTCTCCTAGAGAGAGATTCTGAAAAAATTTAATGAGAAACAAATTTGGAAAGTATTACTAATTTAATATGTATAAAATACTACTGATAATATTTTAATTTAGTGTGAGGTATCAATTATTTTACTTCAGTGAATATAAAACACATTTCATAGGTTTATTTATCTACCTCCAACATAAGCTTTCTTAAGGTCTTAAATTCCTTAATACCAATTGTACTATCGGGCTTTTTAAGGACTTACATAACTGAGAAGGACCACTATAATTTATAATTGAGAATTACAGTAACAAAACCAATTTATAGATACTCCTTGCTCTAGTAAACTTTTTCACCCTATCCAGATCTTTGCTCAATTCTCATATTAATGATACTACCATTTTGAATATTTTCTATGTGAAAATAAATATTCCATTCAATACTCACATTAACCTTAACAATTGAAGGTAAATATGGTTAATTTCACTATACAGATGATGAACCTCAGGCTTAGAGAGGATTTTTGACTTGCCCGAGGACTTAAAGCTAGCCAAATGCAAAGTTAAGATTGGAATTCAGGCTTGTCTGACTCCAGTTTTCCATCACAAACATCTATAAACACCCGTCAAAACTCGAGTATCTGTATCGAATGGGATCTTTGGTAAGGATAACCTGGGAAATGGTTGTAAAGCCATAAATATGCTTGACTTCTAGCAATTCTTACCTCTCAAGAATCTAAGTTAAATATTAATTTCTATTAGCTGCCTGGATGCAATTTACAATTTAAAGCATATGATTGAAACAGATAAGTTCAAATTAAATGGCAAAAGCAGTCAGTTCATTGCCAGGTGTTTTGATTTAAGCTACATTTTTAAAACCACAACACAGATTTGTCCCAATACAATTCCTAGCATTGGAATTTGTTTCTTTTGTCATTTCACTTTCTTTGGGGAAGGGAGACTGGAGTTCTGCATGTTTTGAACATATCCCCAGGAGAATGCTGGAGGAAGAACTGGTAGTTATGAATATTAAAACAAGGGGATAAAAAGATTAGCTAATGGCCAGTTCTAGGAAGCATAATTTGAATATGGGCTCTAGAGACAACCATATTTTACAAACATATTTTGAAATGATGACTCCAAATTTATTATTTTTAAGAATCTTTATCCAGGTATCAAGACTGGCCATGAAGATGTTTCCCTTGACATGATGAGTTATTCTCCTGTTCTCCTCCCTGGAATGGGAATTCCTCACAGGGTTTTGAAGATGACCAAAGAAGACTGTATACGTGAAAGCGTGCAAGTGGTTGCAACAAGTCATGCAGACATGAGGTGAATATGACAGGCGTGGGCTCCAGTCCCCTCTAGTGCACAGCTTTCAACAGAACCCCCTCGGCTTCTTCCGAGTTGATGTTGCCATTAAACATGATTAGGCCGTTTGCTCCCAGTTTTCTGTCCCTGTCGGTTGCTTTGAACTCTACAAGCTGCAATGTAATCCCTTTTCACTTTTAACAGAAGTTCAGATCCCTTAGTTTAAAGCAAGCAGCTATGTTGTCTGAAATCAGTGGTCATAATCCCTTGGAGCTGCTGGGCCAAACTTATTCCTCAAGGTTTCCTAGGCTCTAGAGTTCTAAATTATTTCTTTCCTTTTATGATTGCTTTACTAGCTTCTCTTATCAGGACACTCTCATCTTGCCAGTCATTCACCACCTTTCATAAATCCTGAAGTGAAAGTGCTTGTGTCTTCAGCATTTAAAGAAAGCTGACACATACACCTGAGCCCCTGCACTTTAGGATCTCCCAGCTGTATTTGGATGCAGTTGAGGTAGCCACTTCTGAATTGGGGTGTCACTCTAGCCTTGCCTTTTAGAAAGCTCACCTTGGCAGCCTGTGGAATCAGGGCAACACTTCAGCCAAGCCACAGTGCTTTGTAGAATAAAATTTTAAAACAGTGTCAGAGTTTTCCATTTACCATATAGACTTATTTGCTTCGAATACATCATTTTATCTGGATAGTCCAGTTGACTTCAGCCAAACCACACTAGAAAAGATCTGCACTTAAAAACAGTTACTCTTGACTGAAACAAAATGTATAAGATGAGACAAAGAGCAATGGCCAGATCAGGAAAGAACTCTTCACAATTACACTTCAAGCTTGATAACCATGAAATTACTATAAAATTATCTTTGAAAAATTATAATGTTTTTGAATTTGAGGAGCAACATGTTGAACTTCAAATACACTAGAAAACTCAGAGGATCTGTCATTTACATAACCAATGGTCTCCAAAATGAATAGATTTTATTTACTTCTGTCTCCTATAATTGGTCCACTATCCTATTCTCCATCATTATCACTACTGCCATGCTGCAATCTCATATTCTATTCCTAAGATGACTGCAATTAATCTTAATTGGTCTTCCTGGCTCTCACCTTTTCCAGTGCTACCTATTCTCCACACTTGTACCAGAATAATATTTCTGAAGTGTAAATCCAATTGTAACACTTCACACTTTCAGTGGCCAGTTATTGCTCAGCAGTGGTTTTCAAAAGTATTGTGTACAACTCCAAAATCCCAGTGGCTTAACACAATAAAAATCAATTCCTTGTTCATATGGCCACTGAACTGGGTGTTCACTGGGTGGCCTTACATACAATGACTCGGGGACTCAGACATGTTTCGGCAAGAGGTTCTTTGACTTTCTAGAGTCTTACGGCCTTCAGCATATTCAGCAGGCTGGTGATGAAGGAGAGCAGGTGAGGAAGATGCTGTAAGAATTTTCAGGAATAAACTTGGAAGTAGCATGTATCACTTCTTGCATTCCATTGGCCAGAACTCAGTTACAGCCTCTGCCTAACTGCAAGGAATGCTAGGAAATGCTCTTCAGCTCTATGCCCACAAAGGACAGGGAACAAGCTTGGGGAGTTTCTGATCAGAAGAGAATTTACAAAATATGCTCAGCCATGTCTCACACTTGGAAGTACAATTCGGTGGGTTTGGGATGGAGCTGGAGCTGAGCTGAGTTTTTAAAGTTCTGTAGGTGATTCTCTTATAAACATCAATTTGAGAACCACTAATAAAATGCAGATTACTGCCTAGCACTCAAGACTGTATGCCAGCTTCTCTGGTTTTCTCTCCCCTGTCCAGTGACTTCTAACCCTGCAGCCATGTTGAACTACTGACAGCTCTCCATTGCATCACTCGTACCACTCAACTCTGCTTTTGCTCAGTGTCTTCTGTTTGGAATCCCCTTTTCCACCATAACAACCAAGACTAGTTCAAGTATCATCTATTTTATTAAGTCTTTCTTCATCTTCCAAAATAAAATGTACTGCCCCTCTATTGTGTTCCTATATGACCTACTTTTTATCTATTATAGTATCTTTAGCATTTCTTCCACTGTATGTTTATATATCTCTGTCTCCTATTAGATTATAAACACTTTGATCCTGCCTATAATGATGACTTGGTGTGGGAGGAGGAATTATACATTAATTATCTTTTATCACAGTTTCTGACTCAATAAAATTTGACTGAATAACTACATATTAAGTGAAATAGTGTATTTAGAGTTGACTCATTCAGGCTGGATGCAATGGCTCAAGCCTGTAATCCCAGCAATTTGGGAGGCCACGGCAGGCAGATCACTTAAGGTCAGAAGTTTGAGACCAGCCTGGCCAATGTGGTGAAACTCTGTCTCTACTAAAAATACAAAAATTAGCTGGGTGTGGTGGTGGGCACCTGTAATCCTAGATACTCAGGAGGCTGAGGCAGGAGAATCACTTGAACCAGGGAGGCAGAGGTTGCAGTGAGCTGAGATCATGCCGTTGCACTCCAGCCTGGGCAACAGAGCGAGACTCCAAAAAAAAATAAAAAAGAATTGACTCATTTATGTAGCACAATATTCTCAAATTATCTGATCCTCTCCATGATAGATGTTGTAAGGGAGTGAACTCTGCCAGTCAAATCCTTTCAGTTAAGAGGGAGGCAGGGTTATTTCTTACATTCAGTATGGGGAATGAGAGGTAAGAATGGCAAATTTTAAAAAAGCCAATTTAAAGAGAGTATCCCAGTTGAGCCAGAAAAATTTGAACAAAACTTTCAAGTAAGGGAGACCCACAGTAGGGAGTGAGAGCAAACCAGGACAAAGTACGAGAGAGTTAAACAAAGAGCAGCCAGTTAGAGGGGCAGCTGGAAGTCCCCTGCACTAATTTCTGAGACAAGAGTGCAATATCTTCACCTGACTCTTCAGGTCCTTCTTCTACTACAGCTTTTCATGGTGAATTGACTGTGATTGATGGGAAGGCAGTTATGTGATGACTGACTCTGTATCTTGAGATGCCAGTCTTTTAGAAGAAAGGAAATAGAATGTCCCCATTCTGTATGTTTTTCTACAGTTCATATCTCTGAGTGCAGACCCATAGCACTTAGTAAATTTACAGGCAGGACCAGACAGAATGAAATTGAGATGATGAAACAGGTTTGCATTTTACATGTTGCACTCTGAAAGCCACAATTGGATAATAAACACAAATCGGAAGCTCTAAAACTCAGACGAACTGTGATTATAGCTGTACTTTTATAACTGGTATCTCAGAACTCCCTAGAAGCTTATTTACATGATAAAAACATCAATTATTCCTCCCATTTGAAATACATAGTTCTTGTAATCAATTGCTTTGTGCCAATGTTTAGAATTATTCATGAAAGAGTTATATTTTAATGGCATTTGATGAGAACCAGCAGCAGCATCCATTAATTTGATTAGTTGTGTACGGGCTGGAAGAAAAGCCTGGCACCTAGCCCTAAGCAAATCAATAGTGTGAGGTCTAAGTGTAAGTATCCATCCAAGTCAGCCTTGCCAGCCAGGATTCTACACAGAGTGACAACAGTGGAGGGAGGGCAAAACATTAGACAAGAAGTGTCTTATGGCCCCTCTTTCTGCCTGCTTGGCATTTTACCATCAGTCACCTCTTATCTAAAGGCAATGAGTGTAAGCTGTTTTTCTACTCCACCCTACTCCAGCCCCACACCCTGTTGTCCCTTCTGAAGGACAGAGTGGAGGGATTTTTGTGGGTTGTAGTTTTTTTTTGTTTGTTTTGGTTTGGTTTTTTTGAGACCTAAGGACTTAAATATGTATCATCATCCAAGCCTGAAAACAAATAAATCTGGACATTGAAGAAAACCGGAGCAAGAGCCAGGGGCCCAGTTCCGCTGCAGAGTTCCTCTATTTGAAAGGGTTGAGGAGTAGCTTCTAAAGAAGGCAGAAGAGCCCCTGATGCAAGGGATCCAATATGGAGGGAAGTGTGGTAGCAGACACTGCTGGCGCTGGCAAGGTTTTATCATTTGTTCCAGAGAAATCTGTCCAGTTTGAAGCAGGAAGCATTCCTGGGAGAAGCCAAAGGAGAGGCATACAGACATCCCAAGCTAGGACATCAACCAGTTTGCATTTTGTGATTGACCAGTCACTTGGCCTCCAATCAAATGGTCTCGGGTTTGGGGCAGGGTACCAGTAGAAAATGGACTGCAGACAAGAGACCAGGCTGTATTCTAGTCCCAACCACCAGACACACCATATGGGGAAAAGTAACACCTCAGTGCCCACCCCACCCCCACACAGGAGGGGCTGGCTCCTGAGAACAAACCTAACTGCTGGGGGCAGGCTGCTGGGACACCGCTAGATTTTGGTAGGAGTCAGTGACTGAACAAAATCAAATCCACAGACCTAAGGATGCTCCTGCACAAAAAAACAACTGAAATAATGCCAAATAATAATGCTTTGCTAAGGCAGGAAAGATTGCATTTGTTTTTATAACAGTCTACCTTCAAAAAAAGGAAGTCCTTTTTATAGCTATAATTAAATCATTATTTGTGTCATTATGTGTTTTAAGTGTATCTTTCCCTCTAGTTATTTGTATGGCTCAATCCTATATATCTAGTACCTCTCTCAGGATATATGATAAATATTTGTGAGGATGGATATGTTAATTAGCTTGATTTAATTATTCCACATTTGTATTACAAAATCATAGCATCATTTTGTATTCTATGAATACATACAACTATAACTTGTCTATTTACAATACACTTTTTTTTATAACAAGGATATGCTGAGATGGGAGAGGTGAGCAGGGTTCAGATCATGCTTGGGCCTCATTGACCATGTTGAGGACTTTGCACTTTTTTCTGAAGATAGTGGGAAACCACTAAAGAATTTTAAGCAGAAAATGGCATTATTAGGTGTAGCATACTTTAAAAAATACTCTGATCAAGAAAAGATTTCAAGGCCCTATCAATACAATAAAATAATTAAATCAATTTTGACTTTGGTGTGTCAAGATTCCTTCTCCACAACTGGATGAAATTACTCACCACCTGCTTGTGGGAGAATGGTACATCAAACTGGCTCCAGGGATTCTTTGTCCATATACTCGCTCTATGCAGCAAGGTCATGGTGACAGATAATGGTTGGGCCACCCAGCTGAAGGACCTCAGAAAAGGCTCTTGTAACTCAAGTCTTTATGAGGATAAAAAGGATTACCTGCAAAGATTTCATTTCATATAATAAAGTGAAATATATAGTGTTCTTCAAAAAGTTAACCTAAGCCTAGACATAGGGAAGAAATAGGCAGCTATATCTGGGTTTTTATGTACAAATAATATACAAAAGTAGAAAGGTACTCATAGTGTCCCAGTTCTAGCTCCTTAAATCAAAACAAAACAAAAGAAAAACTTCAGTTCTGCGAAGAGTTCTCACAAAACAGCAAGAATACCAATACAAACCCTCTTAATCACTTGTGGTCGACATGGAGGTGTGCTGCCCCAGATCCCTTACAAAGTGTTTTCCGTTCAGCAGCAGGCGATATACTCAGTGAACAGCTTCCAGGTGTCAGCTCCTTTAGGATCTACCTCAGCTGTAGAGAGCCACCTTGCCCAGGGACACAGTCTCCCTGGAGCAACACACATCCTGTCATGGAGCTATGACATAAGGCCAGAAGAGCCACTGGATGATTAAGCTCCACGGGAAGGCCCCGGAGATGAACATTGACCAAGAACAAGTAAATGTATTGGTAAGAGGGGCAATGGCATCACCTAAACGTAGACAACCACACACTCAACCCAATAGTAGCTCCAATCACAGCTGCTGTGCCAGATGCAGTGTTTTGTTAGAGCAGTGGTAGCTCCAGCAACCACCAGAGCTATAGTGGGCCACAGCTGATGGTGAGAAAGGTTGTTATTTACTTGACTTATAACAGTGGAGTTGATAACACCCCAAAACAATGGAGGCCATGTGGTGGTGCTTAAATAATGGAATCCAGGGTATAATGATTAATTGTGATTCCTGGCAAGGTTAGAGTGTCTTCCAATGGGTCAGATCTATAGAAAATATAGGAGATGTGTCTTTACAGGCAAAGTAAATGGGCAGTCGACTAGGGTGATACTCAGCCTGCTACAGCAAAAGAAATTACGTACAGAGGATCAGCAGACTAAGCATAATCACCCTAATAAGTCATTACCCTTGTTCAATTTCTAGACCTGAGCCAATTTAAGACCTGAAGCCCATTGATCAAAGAGAGAACTGGGTCCTCGGGAAGAAAGATCCTAAAACACCATAGCATGTACTATGGCAACGATTCTACCAAACTTTCACATTTTACACACTTACCTGACTAAATGGCTACAGATCCATTTGGAGGAAAGTTTGGGAAGTATAAGGACATAGTGCCTGCATTGGATGAGAGCCTTCTCTCTGTGCCATAACATGGCAGAGGTCATTACATGGTGAGAGGGCAAGAGTGTGTCAGCTCGAGTCTCTCTTCCTCTTCCTATAAAGCCATCAGGGTTCCATCATGGGGCTCTACCTTGATGACCTTGTCTAATCCTAATAACCTCCAAAGCCCACACCTCCAATCAACATATGAATTTCAGGATTACGTTTCAACATACTAAATTTGGGGATGTGTTCAAACTACAGCAGTGTCATAATAGTCTGTTGTTATATTGAGGAGCACTCAGGAACCAAGTTATAAATGGAGTCCTGGCCAAAATCCGGCTTGTAGTAAATTCACTGGATCCATGGACCTGCCCTGTAGTCATTTCTCCCTTTCCTGAATGTATAGTTGAGATTGATACACTTAACACCTGAAGTAAGCTCCACATTTTGTCCTTGGCCTATAGACTGAAAGCTATCATGGTGGAGAAGGCCAAGCAGAGGTCTCTAAAACCAATCATCTATGCCCAGCCAAGATAGCAAATTTTAAAATACTGCGCCAGATTGGGAAAGAGTGGAAATTAATGCCACTCTTGAAGACCTCTAGATCCCAAGGTAGTCATCCTTATCATATATCTGCTTATTTTACCAGTCTGACCTCTGGAAAAAGTGGGTGCGTCCTGAAGGTAGAATATTACCACAAATTCTACCAAATTATAGTTCCAACCACAGCTGCTGTGCCAAATTCAATATTTTTGATAGAGCAGGTTAATATGTCCTCAGATACAACATATGCAGTGATTAATTCATCAGATAAATTCTTTTCTATCTTAATCAAAAAAGAGTATTGGAAACCATTGACATGTACATAAATCAGGCAAAAATATACATGTATAGTTTTACGCAAGGATAACTTTCCTACTGCAGGCACAACATAGTCCAAAGAAATCTGGACCATGTAGATATCCTAGGGAACTTCACATTGATCAATTTCATCAATGATACTATAGTTACAGGGGCAAATAAGCAAGAGATAGCTGGCATGCAGGAGGTCTTGGTAGTAGATACGTGCCCAACAGGGTAGCACATGGGCCCTGAGAAAATTGTGGGGCCTGAAACATTTATAAAATTTCAGGGGCCCCTGTGGTCAGAAACATGCTGACATCCCTTCCAAATTAGTGTACCTTGCAGTTCCCACCACTAAAACATAAAATAAAAAGAAGCGTAATGTCTAACGAGTTACTGTATTAGTTCATTTTCATGCTGCTGATAAAGACATACCAAAAACTGGGCAATTTACAAAAGAAAGAGGTTTAATGGACTCACAGTTCCACGTGGCTAGGGAGGCCTCACAATCATGGCAGAAGGTGAAAGGCACATCTCACATGGTGGCAGACAAGAGAAGAGAACTTGTGAGGGAAACTCTCCTTTTTAAAAACATCAGGTCTCATGAGACTTGTTCACTATCATGGGAACAGCACCGGAAAGACCTGCCTCCATGATTCAATTACCTCCCACCGGGTCCCTCCCACAGCACATGGGAATTCAAGATGAGATTTGGGTGGGGACATAGCCAAATCATATCACCTACATTACACACAAAAAAATATTCTCCATTTGATATACTGGGCAAAGGGAAAGGCTTCCAGGTTTTAGTGGGGTTGTTAAGTCTAGAACAGAAGAAGACTCTACAGCAAGTCCAAGATGCAGAGCCAAGCAACTCTGCCACCACTTGGGCCATGGACAGGTAAACCCAATGGTGTTAGAGGTATCAGTGGTGAGAAAAGAGGCCAGGTGGAGCCTGTGTCATGCCCCAGTGGGAGATCACAACACTGGTGTCTGGGTTTCTGAAGCAAGGCCATACAATCTATAGCAGGTAATTACATGTTTTCTGAAAAACAACTTCTGACATAGTACTGGCCCCTGCTAGAGATGGGGTACTTACCATGGCACAACACATGACCATACAATTCAATTGCTCATCATGGGCTGGGTCTTATCTGTCCTAGTCATAAGGTTGGGTAGGACCAGCAATAGTTCATCATAAGATGGAAGTGGTACATCCAGCATGAATCGCAAGCAGGACCAGAGAAGACAAGTAAGCTCCATAAGCTTACTTGTCCCAAGTCCAGGCACCCAGAGCTTCCCCCTTTATTATAATAGCATTCCTTTTTCAACTCACACCTCCGGACATATGCTGGACACCAACTGATCAACTACTAGAAAGGAAAAAAATTAACCTTGGTTTATGGATGTCTTGGCTGGGTATGCAGCCATCAACAGAAAATGGACAGCAACCATAGCATGTTCAGGGATGGCACTGAAAAACATTGAAAAGGGATATTCTTCCCAATGATCAATGCTTTGGTTTGTTTACCTGGTCATATCCTTTGTGTGGAGAGAAAAGTAACCCAAAGTTGGAATATAAATGAATTTACGGACTGTGACATGTGGCCTAGTTGGCTGGTCAGGGGTCATGGAAGAGTATGGATGGACATAAGCGAGTGATTACAAAATATGAAGATCTTTACAACACATGTTAATGCCTGCAAGAAAACATTCACTACAAAGAGGAAGTAAACAACCAGCAGACAAAATGACCCAGCAGTGGATATCAATATCTGTCATCAGAAAATGCTAAGGCTGAGTCATAAGAGCAAAAAATTAACTAGGAACAAACTACAATCGGCAAGCTAGACTGTCAGCCTCTACATGAAGAAACCAGAGCAGCCCACTAAAGACGTATTATGTTGTGCAAGATGTTTTGTCTGTCACAATCCAGAGAGATTTTGCAGCAAAATCGGTTAATTTGTGCTCGTTAAGACAGCAAAAACAATCTGTCAACCTGATCCTCTCCACTGTCTTTCTGGAAGCCTTGGGGCTGTCCAGAAGCTATGGGGAGACCTGCCTGCTTGACAGCTGGTTAGAGTACTTCCATGAGATGCTGCCATGAATAGGAATTTTTAAATAAGTGCTGTGAGGTTTTTTCTCATTCTACGTAGGTATTCAAAGACCATCTGACGATATTCGAATGATTTTTAAAAGCTTACGTTAATTAAGGAATATTGGATCAGATGCCCTCTTGCATCCAAAAGGCATGTTTATTCTATCATCTTGGGACCAGAAAGGAAAATATAGAAGATTAGCAAAGGAGAAAAGATAGCAAATCCACAGATGCAGTCCTACTTTTATTGTACTGTCAATAATTACTTTTATTGCACAGATGCAGAAATATCTGATAATCCATGACAGACGGGAATTCATCTATTCTAGACTCATAAGGCCTGAAGTGGCAGTGGGTGTTCATTACTTGGTAACAAGAAAAGCTGTCTTCATCAGTATGTCTTCTGATGTGGTCAGTTTACGTTTGTCATCAGAAGAAAAGACAATAGGGGCTTCATGGGAGCCAGATCTGATACTGAATTGCAAAAATTCATGTCTCCATTGGCAGACAAGGGAGAGTCCACCAGAGCATGCTTTCTGAGGTTTTCTTCTCCAAGTACTGGTAGGTTTTGGAAATTCTATATTGTTTTGCAAAACAAACTTCCACACCAAATAGCAGTCACCACACTAAAACTGAGCAAAGACTGGCATACTTTGTCATTCTGAGAATCTGTAAACACAAATGCTTGTATACACACACACACACACACCCCCCCCACACACACATACACATATACACAGGGTGAAACATTTAGCACATGTAGTAAGGTGATGGTTACGCTTTCCTGAGTATACAATGTTTTACTGGCAAAATAGTAACAAAGCAAATGTAATGAAAGTCTGTCATGTATTATCCCATAAAACATGGTTCCTTGATATGAGTATTGGCCACTTGGCAACCAAAACCATGCCTTATAAAGCTCTCTGTTTTAAACAGCACCTGTAAAAATGCATGTTGATGGGTGAATAAAGGAAGGAATAAAGGAATGAATGAATGGATAGATGGATGCATGAATACAACGTAAGTACTATGATAACTTTGCATAATACATGGCCTTATCACTAGTATTTTCTTAACTAATCTCTTAAAATTTGCTTCCCGATATTACCCAGAATCCAATAATACCTCCCTGAGGTGCTCTCATTTCAGCTATTAACCCTGTGGACCACTCAGTCCTGTGGGCATTTAAGAGTAATTGTAAGTCTGCTCAGTCCATTAGTGTTATTGGTTCCTTCATTGCCATACGTGGTTACTGTTGGAAATTAGTCCCTTGTAATCACATGGGTTGTTTGACACTGCTAACTAATCTCAAATTATGGGAGTTCACCACAGAGTTTCTGATAATATTGAACCTCAAAATGGGTGACAGAGGTCTCTTTTACTCTAAGGAGGCTTTTTGACCCCCATATGCCAATTTACTCACCTTTATATAGCAGGGGATGTTGACAGGGACCTGCCTTGTCAGGCTGGCTTCCAAATGTTCTGCTCTTTCTTCCTCAAAGGAAATCGGCCTTACTTTTACCTAACTAACAAGTACTGTACTGCTCAACTGATTCCTGCCTGAATGAAGAAAACCTGAGGCACGGTAAAATGTGAGTCTATCCAACAAAGAAAATACAAACACGAGTTCTTTTGCAAAAACAATTTAGAGTTCTCGCTCACCCAATACTATACTGCAATGGTCTCATTAACACATATTAAGTACGGTGTCTCAGCCCTTTGTTAAGCAGCTCACATGCATTAGCTCCTGTAATACCCACACAATTTCCGTGACAGGCACAATTCCTATCTCCTTTCTACAGAGTTGAAAACTGCAGTCAAGTCATTTCAGGACCTTGGACTTGCAGAATCAGTTAAGGGTGAAACCAGATTCAAATAAAGAGCATCTAGCTTGTGTCACAGCCCTGTCCTGTGCTATTCATCCATGCTTTGTGCAAGGAGCAGAGTGGGCAGGCAGCAGGAGGTGTGCAAGGGAGAGATCAAAGATAGGCTACTGGTGTAGGTAGGCTCATTCTGTCTTTTTTGCCATCATGATCCTTTGCCATGGCTCTACAGACAGAATTATTTTTCATGTAACCTCTGAAGCTCCCCATTGAATTTAAGATGAAGAAGTCTCAGTCTCACTGAATCAAATTGGATTACAGACATATTGCATACTCCCATTTCCTGCAGCATTCTATGAGAATCAACATATTTAAAATCCATACATGTTGGAATGTATTGTTTCTTTGGCCAGTCTTTGTTACGATATGCTCTTGCCTTATTGCTCCTTTAGAAAACCAATTTTCTCAAATGCAGAGCCTAGGAAAAAAAAATTGCTGGTGGAAAGGCCACTTTTAGTTTTTGCTGTATTCTTCTATTGGCAGAGGATTTTACATGGTGCCAAAGATAAGCAAAGAACAAGTAGATTTGAAAAGAGATTTTTTTTTTTAATGGTCAAAAAATCTCCTATTATGGGTAGTTGTATATTTTTGTAGAATGTCAAGATTTACATAAGCAAGTTATTCTTCTTTCCTTGAAAGCATTTCTCTTCTTGAGTCCCAGATCTTGGTGTTACCGTATATGCAACTTACTTTAAAATACTTCACCTTAGACAGAGTGATGTAAATATGTGCATGTTTGTTTAAAGTACACTCCAGGGAAGTCAACTGTCCTAACTGGAGCTCTCATTTATTGGATGATCAGTTAGAAAGCTACCACCACATCAGAAAGGCCACATTCTAAAGTACCTTCTATACCGGTCCAGTTATGTTGGCCTTGGATGTGATATTGTTATGTAGCATAATGAATTTCAGAAACAAAACATCCTTGGTGAAATTAGTGATAGTTAAAATTTGAGGATACGTTAATGATATTTCTAATTCTTGCATAAGCATGGAATAAGTGTTCTAACAAGCCCTTTAGTCTCACTTTAGAAAAGACACTCAAGACTTGATCCCTAGAGGGCCCTCTGTGTCCAGCCACTGAATCAGAGGATCCAAGTTTCCAGATTGTTAATAAAAAGGTGCCTGAATCCTGCCTCAATTATTCAGTCAGCCTCAAATGAACCTTTAATGTAAGCTTGGGTCAGTTACTTTAAAGAACAGACAAATGGGATGTCAACAAGGTTACGAGACAGGTTGTATGCATTGTTTTATGCCCACTTAGAAAATATTTAATACATGTCTAAATGTGTGGCAGAATTTTGTCTGAGAGCTGTTTTCATTATATATTCTACCCTTATTGCATAACAGCTAAATTTCATCACCTCAAATTTTTGGAGGCTATATATATCTACAAAAGCACCTAAGATGGGTACACCTTCCAATAGACTTGAGTCTATTTATACTTGCATATTGTCACCACTCATCCACTTACACAAACTAGAAACCTGAATCAACTTCAACATTATCCTATTTCTCTTTAAGAGGCAGGATCTCTCTCTTTCTCTCTGTCACCCAGGTTAGAGTGCAGTGGCACAATCATAGCTCACTGCAACCTCAAACTCTTGGGCTCAAGTGATCTCCTGCCTCAGCCTCGTGAGTAGCTAAGTCTACAGGCAAATGCCACTACAGCCAGCTGATTTTTTTTTTTTTTTTTTTAAGGACAGGGTCTCACTATGTTACCCAGGCTGGTCGCAAACTCCTGCTTTAAGTGATCCTCCTACTTTGGCCTCCCAAAGTGCTGGGAATATAGGCGTGAGCCACCGTGGTTGTAGTACGCCCTTTTTTTGATAATAAATTGGACCATGCAGCAAATCTAAAACTTTCTAGTATACTTCAAATTCCCTCTTCTCTGCCTCCACTGCTGCTCCACAGATTAGCTTTTTGTTATCTATTACATGGACTGTTGGCACAGCCCCCAACTGTCCTTCACCTTAGTCTTTCCTTTCACATTGCTGCCATAATATTTCTTAAGAGTAACCATGTCATCCACTGTTCAGAAACCTTCAATAACCATTCCCCCCTTTAATGACAGAATAAAGCAGAATTCCTTCAGTTGGAATTCCAGGACTGTCATAGTCGCAGTTTACTTTTTGGCTTCATCTCTTCCTCCTAGTTCTCCTACATTCGCCACACACATGCCAGTCATTGCCAAGGTCCTTGCTATTGCTCCTGGGGCTTCCTCTGCCTAGAATGCACACCTTTCCTTCTGCAAGCCTCAGAGCTTAAAGTAAATGTCACCTTCTCCACTAATCTTTCCTGATCCCCTTAAGTAGAAGTAATCCTTGCTGCTTCTATTACTACATGTCTCTAAATTTGATGAGTATCATAATTAGATGTTTTATCCTGTCTTCCCTAGTAAATTGTGTTTTGAAGGCATGAATCATATATAGCCTTCCTTTTATCTTCTTTACAGCACAATAGTATTTAGTTAATACTCTTGAATTGTACAGTATGCATACATACTCAGTCTAACTTGGTGGTTTCTTAAATGTCTACTCTAAGAGCAGTAGGATTCAAATTTAAGTGAACATGAGAACCATGGTGGTTGTGGTGGTGGAGCAGGAGCAAAAGGGATTTATACTCACAGATTCTGACACCCAACATCCTAAGATCTTGACTCAGGTCTAGGATATGAACTTTTAAACACATATCCCAGGTAATCCTGAAACAGATGGTCCCAAGACCATATGCTGGTGTATGAGTTGATGGAAAATCATGAACAAGGAAATACTAACGTGAGTTGGGAGGACTTGCTGGCACTGGGAAAGGAAGCTAGTAGGCAGAGCAGATAGCTCTCTGGGTTCTGTGTCCTGGAATCATGCCAATCAACCCAAATCAGTGTCCTAGGGTTTCACTGTTTTTCAAACTGGTCTACAAAAGCATTCATACTTTTGAACTACACTTAAAGAGCACCTGCAGGAATTCATCAATGTTGATTGTTTCCTTACTTTGAACTTAACATACTTGAAGTTGTCAAACAGAATGTAATATTTGGGCTGGGAAGTGGGAGATGGGGTGGAAAGGTGGAAAGAAAGCCTAATAGAATCCTGTCTCTGAAGGCTAAAACAATTTGCAACAATCAGTGATAGTCCTTCTGTTATCACTAATTCAACTGATTAAATGCAATTGCAGGCTGGGTATGGTGGCTCATGCCTATAATCCCAGCACTTTGGGAGGCTGAGGCAGGTGGATCATCTGATGTC
>NW_012101883.1:13371-23000 GCF_000951045.1 Mandrillus leucophaeus | reverse complement strand
TAAACTGGTAGAAACACTTTAATGATTATTTTGATGAATTGCTAGAGGCCGAGTGTAAACTAGCTTAGAGTAAGACTTCTTGGGCACCCAGGTCCTAGAGGGGCTGTCACACTTTTCTGAATTTTATCTCCAGGAATCCTCAGGTTCTCATGGTGAACAAGTCATGGAAATTAAAAAGAAAAAAATTCTTATTTTTGGTAGGAGGAAGGGAAAATAAATCATTTTGAGAGGAATCCAGAACATGCTCTATGACAAAAGCCTAATCTCTAGGAGAAACAACTTTTCCAAATGCTTATACCACCAGTGAGAAAGGTATTTATCCAGTCCCAGTTTCCTCCAGCCTTTCTATCTCACCTAAGGAGAGAATAAACAAGTTAAGAAACACTGTAAAAGTCACAGTGCAGACACACAGACACACTAAAACACTGAGATACCATCATAAAATTATAGAATATTTCTCCTCTTGTACCTTATCACCAACAGGGCTTCAGTACAGTAAGAGTGGAGAGCTGCAAGACACAGATTCTATTTAAGGAGTAGCTTTTTGGGAAGCCAAATACAAGAGGGGAGACATAAATGAAGAAAGTGAAACCTTTGGCAACTATATCTGCCATAAACATGAAAACAGCCGAACCCCCAGCCGGAGAAGCATAAAACCTTACACTAAAGGCCTATTTCCCTCAGTTCCTGTTATTCAATAAATGTCCAGATTTCAACAAAATACTACGAGTCATGCTAAAATGCAAAGAAAAAATAAAATAAAATAGAACCTAATGAGACAAAGCAAGTATAAAAACAAAATTCAGATATGAGAAAGATTTGGAAATTATTAGGTAACTTAAACACTATGATTACTATGTTAAAGTCTCTAGTATAAATGTAGACATGTAAGAACAAAGGGTTCTGTAAGCAGAGAGACGGAAACTCTAATCAAGAGTGAACAGGAAATGCTAGTCAAAAACACTGTAATAGAAATGAAGAATGTCTTTGATGGGCTCATCAGAAGACTGATCAGGAGACTGGGCATGGACTTGAAAATATGGTAACAGAAACTTCCAAACAGACATACAAAGAGAAAATACAAAAGATAATAAAAATTTTAAAATCAGAGCATCCAGGAACTGTGGGGCAATTTCAAAAGGTATAACATTCATGTACTTGGAATGACAAAAGAAAAAGAAGAAGGAGAGGAGAAGAGAAGAGATATTAAAAGTAATAATGTCTAGGATTTTCAAAAGTTAGTGACAGACACCAAATCAAAATCAAGGAAGCTTAGAAAACACCAATCAGGATAAATATGAAATAATCAACACCATGGCATATCACACTAAAACTGCAGAGAGAGAGAGAGAGAGAGAGAGAGAGAGAGATTTTTTTAAAGCCAGAGGGGAAAAAAATACTCCCTTCGCCTATAGAAAAATAAGGATGAAAATTATGTTGAACTTCTCCTCAGAAACCATGCAAGTCAGAAGAGAGTGAAGCGAAATATTTAAAGTATTGAAAGAAAAACAATACCACCAACCTAGAGTGTTATACCCAACAAAATTATTTTCAAAAAAGGAAAAATAAAGGCTTTCTCAGACAAATAAAAACTGAAGTGGTTTATTGTAAGTAGGCCTGTAAGAAATATTAGAAGTTCTTCAGAGAAAAGACAAATTATATAGGTCAGAATTTTGATCTACATAAAAAAGGAAGAGTATCAGAGAAGGAATAAAGAGGAAATCAAATAAAATACTAAGAAAGGAGAGAAAATGGAATTATATTAAATGCTCAATCAAAGCCAGCCAGAGAAGTTAGAAAAAGAGAGCAATATATTTTTAAATGCAACCAGTAGAAAACAGTTACACACATTGTAGATATTAAACCAGTTATATCACTGTATCAGACTCGTTTGGGCTACTAAAACAAAATACCGTATACTGAATAGGTTAAACAGCAGAAATTTATTTTCTCACAGTTTAGGAGTCTATAATTACATGCTGTCAACAAGAAACCCCTTTGACACACACAAACACACACACACACACACACACATACATATGTATAAAGGAATGCAATGCTGATGCTAATCAAATGAAAGCTAGAATACCTATATTAATTTCAGACAAACGACTTCAGAATAAGGAAAATTATCAGGGATAAAGAAGAACATTACATAATAATAAAAGGACTAACGCTTCAAGAAGATATAGCAATCCCTAATGTGTATGCACTGAACAACAGGGCATCAAAATACATGAGGCAAAAGTTGATAGGACTGAAAGGAGAAACAGATAAATTCACTCCCACGGTTGGAGAATCTCATACCTCTTTTTCAGTAATTGAAAATGATTCATCAGGCAGAGAATCAATAAAGATATAATCAAAATAAACAATACCATCAATCAACTTGAACTAATTGAAATATATAGAATATTTTTATTCTTCCCAAGCTCAGATGGAACATTTAGCAAGATAGACTACATATGAGCAATAAGTAAAATACAATTTAACATATTTAAAAGAATATAAATTATACAAAATACGTTCTCAATCACAATGAAATTAAACTAAATATCAAAAACAGAAAGATACCTGAAAAATCCAAACACACAAATACATCTCTAAAAAAGGGTCAAAAATAGTCTCAGACATTTTAAAATATTTAGAAATACATAAAAATTAAAATACAATTTATCAAAATTTGTGGAATGTAGCAAAAGCATAGCTTAAGGAAAATGGCAGTAGCTGCACATGTTAGAAAAGAAGAAATATTTATAATCAACAATGTAAGCTTACAAAATGGCAGTAGCTGCACATGTTAGAAAAGAAGAAATATTTATAATCAACAATGTAAGCTTATGTTCTTTCTATAGGAAACTATAGAAAGAACATAAATTTAAGCCCAAATCAAGCACAAAATAATAAAATAATAAAAACTAGAAAAGGAATTGATGTCATTGAAAACAGGAAATCAATAGAAAAAAATCAACAACAGAAAATTCTGGCTTTTGGAAAAGAACAATAAAATTGATAAACTGATAGCCAGGTATCTTAGTTCACTTTACTTCTACAACAGAATACTTGAGACTGTGTAAATTATAATGAACAGATATTTATTTTGTACAGTTCAGGAAGCTGGGAAGTCTAAAACTGAGGCACCAGATGATGGAAGGTAGAAGGATATTGACCTGATAATATCCCAAAAAACAGCACTGGACAAGATGCAGGGAGCGTAGACAAACTCCCCGCTTTTTAACAAACTCACACTGACATTAATTTAATAATGAGGGAAGAGCCCTTATGACCTAATCACCTCTAAAAGGTCCTACCTCTTAACACTGTTATAATGGCAATTAAATTTCAACATAAATTTCAGAAGGGACAAAGATTCAAATCGTAGTACCAGGCCAACAAAGAAAAGAAAAGAGATGATAAAAAATTGCCAGTATTAGAAAATAAAGAGGAGTCTTCATTACTGATCTCATGGTCATCAAAAGGAGTGGTGAGAGTGAGTACCCTTGTCTTCTTCCAGTTCTCAAGGAAAATTCTTCCAGCTTTTGCCTGTTCAGTGTTGTGGCTGTGTGTTTGTCATACATGGCTTTTGTTTGAGGTATGTTCCTTCAATGCCCAGTTTGCTAAGGGTTTTTAACATGAAGGCATGTTGAATTTTATCGAAAGTTTCTTCTACATCTATTGAGATGATCATGTAGTTTTAATTATTAGTTGTTTATGTGATCAGTCACATCTATTGATTTGCTTATGTTGAACCAACCTTGCATCACAGGAATAAAGTCTACTTGATCATAGTGAATTATCTTTTTGATATGCTACTGGATTAGGTTTGATAGTATTTTGTTGATTTTTGTGCCTATGTTTATTTGGGATATTGACCTGAAGTTTTCTTTTTTCATGTGTCTTTGCCAGATTTTAGTATCCAGAGCAATACTGGCTTCATAGAATGAGTTAGGAAGGAGTCCCTCCTCCTTGATTCTTTGGAATAATTTCAGTAGTATTGTTACCAGCTCTTCTTTATATGTCTGGTAGAATTCAGCTGTGAATCCATCTGGTGCATGGCTTTTTTCTGGTTGGTAGGTTTCTCATTCAATTTCAGAACTTGTTATTGGTTTGGATTTCTTTCTTCTTAGTTCAATCTTGTGAGGTGATATGTTTCCAGGAATTTATCTATTTCTTCTAGGCTTTCTCGTTTGTGTACACAGAAGTGTTCAAAATAGTTTCAGAAGGACATTTGTATTTATGTGGGTCGGTGGTAATATCCGCTTTGTCATTTCTGATTGTGTGGGTTTTTTTAACTTTTATTTTAGGTTCAGGGGTATATGTGCAGGTTTGTTATATAGGTAAATCATGTGTTGCAGGGATTTGGTGTACAGATTATTTTGTCATCCATGTAGAAGCATGAGCACTTGATAGGTAGTTTTTCAATCCTCTCCCTCCTCCCAGCCTACACCTTCAAATAGGTCCAGTGTCTGTTGTTCCTTTCTTTGTGACCATATGTACTTAAAGTTTAGCTCCCACTTATAAAACAGAACATGTGGTATTTGATATTCTGTTCCTGTGCTAGTTTGCTTAGAATAATGGCCTCCAGCTCCATCCATGTTGCTGCAAAGGACGTGATCTTGTTCTTTTTATGGCTGCATAATATTCCATGGTGTATATGTATCACATTTTCTTTACATAGTACACCGCTGATAGGCATCAAGGTTGACTCCACATCTCTGCTGTTGTGAAAAGTGCTGTGATGAACCTATGTATGCATGTGTCCTTATGGTAGAATAATTTATATTGTTTTGGGTATATATCCAATAAGGTGATAGTTGCATCAAATGGTAATTCTGATTTAATTTCTTGAGAAATCACCAAACTGTTTTCACCAGTGGCTGAACTAATTTACATTTACAACAGCAGTGTAAAAGTGCTCCCTTTTCTCAACGACCTCACCAACATCTGTTAGTTTTTTGAGTTCTTAATAATAGCCATTCTGATGTGTGAGATGGAATTTCATTGTGGTTTTGGTTTGCATTTCTCTAATGATTAGAGATGTTGAGTATTTTTCTATAGATTCATTGGCCATCTGTATGCCTTATTCTGAAAAATGTCTGTTCATACCCTTTGCCCACTAGGTGAATGTCTGTCAATCTTATTTATTCTTTCAAAGAAACAACTTTTGGACCCATTGATCTTTTGTATAGATTTTCACATCTCAATTTTATTTAGTTAACCGGATTTTTGTTAGTTATTTTCTTCTGCTAGCTTTGGGATTGGTTTACTCTTGTTTTTCTAGTTCTACGTGTGATGTTAATTTGAGATCTTTGTCTTTTTGATGTAGGCATTTAGTTATAAACTTCCCTCTAAACATGCTGTAACTATTTCCTAGAGATTCTGGCACATTGTATCTTTATTTTCATTAGTTTCAAATAATTTTGTGATTTCCGCTTATTTTCATTCTTTACCCAAAAGTCATTCAAGAGCAAATTTTTAAGATTTTCATGTCATTGTATGGTTTTGAGAGATTGTCCTGGTATCGATTGCTATTTTTATTGTGCTCCTGTGTAGGAGTGTGGTTGGTGATTCCAGTTTTTTTAATTTGTTGAGAATTGCTTTATGACCAAATATGTGGTTGACATTGGAGTATGTGCCATGTGAAGATGAGAAGAATGTGTATTCTGTTGCTGGGTGGACTATTCCATAGATGTCTGTTAGGTCCATTTGGTCAAGTGTTGAGTTTAGGTCTCAAATATCTATTAGTTTTCTGCCTAGTGATCTGTCTAATAGCATATGTGGGTTGTTGAAGTCTCCCAATATTATTGTGTGGTTACCTATCTTCATAGGTCTAAGAACTTGTTTTATGAATCTGGGTGGTCCAACACTGGGTGCATACATGTGTAGGATAATTAAATCTTCTTGTTGAGTTGAACCTTTCTTCATATGTAATGCCCTTCTTTGTCCTTTTTGATCATTGTTGGTGTTTTTGTAGATTTTTCTCCATCCCTTTACTTTGAATCTATGGATGTCATTGCATGTGAGATGAGTATCTTGAAGATAACAGACAGTTGGGTCTTGCTTCTTTATCCAACTTGCCACTCTGTCTTTTAAGTGGTGCATTTACCCTGTTTACATTCAAGGTTAATATTGACGTGAGGATTTGATTCTTTTATCATCTTTTTTAGCTTGGTTGTTATATAGACTATATATAAAAAATAAATATCCTCCACGTGCTCCATGAGCAATTGAAAATGGAGCCCACTCTAATGACAACCATCACAATGAAAACAAAGCCTTTAGAAATGGTAAACAGCCCTGACCGCTTCCATTTCCTGAAGCTTCCAGATATTTAAAAAATAAGGATGGATCAAAACAGTACCACAAAAAACTGTGTGATCAATAAAACCACCTTAAGGAGGAAATGCACCACACTGCCCCACAGCCTATGTCTGACTCCAGCGAAATACCATTTGAATTTGCTCTCTGCTTTGCACGAATAATTCACAACTATGGCCCACTGCTGCTGCTGGTGTAGACTATTCTTCTCTACCTGGTGGCCCCAGGAGATCTCTAAATTCATTTTGGGACCTCATATGGCAGAGAGAAGCTGCAGAGCTCTCCAGAGAGGTACCAGGAAGGACATTTGCCCTGCAGCCCATGGGAGAGAGTTATGCCAATATTGTTCCTCACAGGTGCCTGACCCCACTGAGGAGCCAAACATCCAATTCCCCTCATGGAGGAGAGAAAAGGGAGCATCCCATTTCTGGAATTCCCTGACTCTGGTTACTGGCACAGGTTGTGCTCCCTCTCAACCTACAGCCTGGAAGTGCTGCTTCCCAGTGACCACATTATTTAATTAAGAAGTTTCCTTTAACTCTAACACTGAAGTTGGCCTTACAGGAAGCAACAAAATATTTCCACAGTTTTTATTTAGTGGCAGTAACCTGATTTTCTATTTTAAAAATAAACAAAAGAAAACCTCTGCATTTCATTCATCTAGTAAAACAACCTAATAATAAGATTTTATTTTCCTTTTTGGTGATGAAAGTCCCAGGTGTTGTATTGTGTGTGTGTGTGTATGATCTTGGACAAGTTACTTAACCTACTCATACCTTGGTTTCCTCTTCTATATAAATGGAATAACAATACCTACCTCACGGGGTTATTGTGAGGATTAAATAAGTTAATACATGCAACTAGAGTGGCTACTATGATACCATCCATGAGAAAAAGAAATCAAGCAATCTACCCAGGGTAATTATGCAAACAACTTTCTAACTATGTGTATACTGCCCAAGCCACTTACATTGCCACTCCTTTAGATCTATGCCTTTTGTATTAATAATGATTGATTCTACATTTTTGAGCCCTCTCTCTTGAACTTTAAATTTAAATGTGCAAATACCCACTAAACACACATACTTGTACTCAATTGGCATTTTATATTTAGTGTATGTAGAACTTTCTGACAGACTTTCCTGATATATTGGTAATTTATTTTTAAAATGTTTCTTATTTCTATATAAGTGATGTGAAGTAAGTTTAATTTTTAAACAGTTGTACAGATTAATCCTAAAAATGCCTGGGGGAAGCCGGGTAGGGGTAATTAGGAAGTATTTGAAGTACTCCATCAGAAATCAATGCTCCAAAGATGGTTACTAAACATTTGAATTATCATTATCAAAATTTGAGACCCTAGAGTTTGTAATTCTCTTTAAAAATATTAGCACTTTAAAAAATTATTAAGGAAATGAATATGTTTAAGAAAGGTGACTGGCTAGGAATGTTCTGCAGGCTCCACTACCCTTGCAGGAACACAATGGTTCCATGGTTCAGCGTTCCCCAGCCAACCCCCTACTGCCACTCCCCAACACAGGCCACCCCTGACTCTACAAAGGACCTTGTAACCTAACTCAACTAAAAAGAGTTGTCTGGCCCTTCATTCTCAAAGTCCTGGAATCAGTTCTCACTAGCCTTTACTGCAAGGTGCTGGTCAGATGCTAGTGCAGAGTATGGCACTGGTTTTGTGTCTTTTTACTAATCATTTCTGGGATTTGCTTTCAGGGTAACACCCCATCTTGTTACAAGTTGTGAGGAAAAGGAAGCATAGACCACACCTACTTCTGCTCCATCAGAGGTTACTGTATTTACCAAATAATCTGGCATCTTCTGATCTGCTAAATTAGCTTTAGAACAGTTTCCATGAATTTCCTATCTGATGGTTGGCCCTATGGTTCACCCAGATACCTAAATCGGACCTGTAGAATTTATCCTAGATTATTTTCTTTTCTTGACCTTACCCATTCCCATAGTTGACATACTTACAGTCTCTCCAGGGCATCTCTTTGAGTAAATCCTTATTAACTGTACCCTAGTTCAGACCCCTCTGTCTTCTTCCTGGAACACTAAAAATGCTTTCCCCCTCATCTCACTATACCTTCTAACACCTTCCACATTGCAGTCACAGTAATCTATCCACAAGTATAACCTTATGCCTATTCCACTGCCTAAAAGCTTTTGAAAATTTGCATTATCAACAAAGTGAAGTCTAAACACCTTGCTTACATCCATCGTTTTATCTTCCACCTGGGACATCTCTGTCCCTGGTCAGATCTTGCTCCTATGTTCTGGACTTGCAGAACCTCATGGTAATTTGCTCTCATTCATCTCTTTATCATCAACAGCCAGAGGGTAGCTCAATTCACATTTGCTAGAGGAAAGAGAAACACAGTAGTTGTCTGAGTAACTACTTAGAATAGAATTCAATATAATAGCTAACAATTTTTGAGTACAGTAATTACTACGTGCCAGACACTATTCATAAGCACTCCACATGAATTAATTCATTCACTTCTCAGAATAATATAAGGTAGTATTGTAACCATTCCATTTTTACAAATGGGAAAATCTGAAGCACAGAGAGGTTAAATACCAATGCCACACTGGTTGTAGTTAACAGAACTGGGATTCAAACTGGCAGTCAGGCCCCAGAGGTGATATTTCTAACCGTTACACTCTGCAGTCTTCTGCAGCCTTTGGGACAGATGGAATTCATGGTTAACAGAATTTTGAATCAGACACTTCACATCTCTGAACCTGATTCTCATTCAGTAAGTGGAGGTAATTGTGCCTGCCTCACAGAGTTCTATAAGAACTACATGAGATGATTCTTTATAGAATCATAGCATTTTGCTCTGTGCTCTGCTCATTATATTGTTGCCTTCTACTTCCTCTGCCCTGGTTTTTTCTGCTGTAGCCCTTGGCCTCCTTGCATTTCCTCCAACACACCTTACAGGCATGTGCTTGCCTTAGGACATTTGCATAGGATATTCCCTCCTGTCCTTCCAGATGCCCACGTGGCCAGCTCTGTAGCCATCTGCAAATCTTTGCTTGGATACCGCCTCCTCAGCAAAGCCAAACCTGAGAATTGTATTTGAAATGGCAACACTACCTTCCTTTCCTGCACTACTGAGACTTCTTACCTTGTTCTGTTTGGCTCATCTTTCAGGTCACCTGTCATCTTCTAGCAACTATATAATTTATTTATTATGTGTTGATTGTCTGTCTCCCCTGGCTGGACTGTAAGTTCCATATCTGGTTTATTTAGAGATTTAGCCCAACCACCTAAAACAGTGTCTCACATGGAG
>NW_012101883.1:9686-13321 GCF_000951045.1 Mandrillus leucophaeus | reverse complement strand
AATCCAATTTTTCCCTCGCACTCATCAAAATGGACACTTTATTACATGTATGCAACTCCCCACTGGGGAGTGTCCATTTCGATGAGTATAGAGGCTGTCTCTTATACACATCTAGATGTGTATAAGAGACAGACCTTCCTTTCCTGCACTACTGAGACTTCTTACCTTGTTCTGTTTGGCTCATCTTTCAGGTCACCTGTCATCTTCTAGCAACTATATAATTTATTTATTATGTGTTGATTGTCTGTCTCCCCTGGCTGGACTGTAAGTTCCATATCTGGTTTATTTAGAGATTTAGCCCAACCACCTAAAACAGTGTCTCACATGGAGAGGCACTCAACAAATACTTGTTTAATGAATGAAAGCTCTTTTCCATCACCTATCTTCACACATTTTAGCCCCTTCTTATCCTCCAACTTCAGTTTAGCTTCGCTTTTGCAAGGAAACCTCTGACAACTCCACTCCACCCCTAGCCCAAGACTATATAGTCCCCTGGTTATTTTTTCTCCTTAGCACTAAGTACGATTTATCAGTGTTTATGTTTGTGAGTACTTGATTAATGTGTTTCTCCAGTACGTGATAATGTCTGTGAGGATGGGAATTGTTTTGCTCATCATTTTATCCCCAGGCCAAGCACACTGGTGGGTATGTGAAAGGCCTGGAATACAAGTGGATAATGAATGTTTGGAGATAAAGGAATGAGTATTCCCTTATATTCAGCAGGCAGTAAATAGGTAAAGCTCATATAAACTCCACATATGAATATCTTAGAGTCATATGATGCTTTAATTTACTTAGCAAGTTTGTCTACTATGATGGATAATTTTGTATGTCAGCTCACTGGGCCACAGTGTACCCAAATAATTGGTCAGACATCAATATTATCTGGTGTTTCTGTGAGTGTGTCCTTGGATAAGGTTAACATTGACTCTAGTAGACTTGGTAAAGCAGATAGCCCTCTCTAATGTGCATGGACCTCATCCAATCAGCTAAAGGCTTGAGTAGAATAAAAAGGTTGACTTCCATGAGTAAGAAGGATGGAACTCCTCCTGATTGGCTGTCTTTGAGCTGGGACATTGGTCTTTTCTTGCCTCCAGACTCAAACTGAAATATTGGCTCTTCCTGGATCTTAAGCCTAGAGCCCATCAGACTAGTCCTACACCATAAGCTTTTCTGGGTCTCCAACTTGCCAACTGGAGAGGTTTGGAATTGACAGCTTCCATTATTGTGTGAACTAATTTCTCTTTCCCCTATTGGTTCTGTTCTTCTGGAGAACCCTGACTAATACACCTCCCTTATTTGGCTTAATTTTCACCACAGCTTTGAAGTACAGGTGGGACAGATGGTTTGATGTGAAGTCACATATCTGCAATGTGGTCAAACCAGAAAGAGAACCCAAGTCAGAAGATTCTATAAAGTCCTGTTTTAGCGCCCTCTTGCTAACCACTTTGGACATTTAGTAGAATTTTGTCTAATACTTGCTTTCAGGGTAACATACCAACTGTTGGCAAGATTGTTGGATGACCTTTGTAAAGGTTGTGTACCCTTCAAATGTGCATAAAGATTTCCTTGGCATCAGACTCAAGAGCTCCCAAACCAACCCCTCCAGCCCTGTCTCAGTCCTGCCTCCATTTATCACTTTGCCCAAAATCTGCAAGAAGGAGGACAACTACTCAATTAATTGCTTCCTAGTCACTGTTGCCTATGGCTAGGAGCTATCAATTAAAAATATAAGTATATACAATTTTAATTTAATTATACATAAAAATACAAAATATATTTCAAGAGTCACTGAAGGCACAAGTAAGAAAAAGAAGTATGTGTAACTGCATAATTCGAATTTAACATTGGAAATGTAAAATGTATAATGGATTTTAAAACCAAATCTGTCTAACTCTGTTACCTGCGAGACCAACAAAAATCTCACCTCCTTTGTGAAGTCTTAGCAATCTGGTCCCTCAAAGAAGCAATTTCTTTTGACTCTGCATCCTCTTCTCTGTGGAAAAATGTCATTCCCATATCAATTATCGTACACAATTGCAATTATTTCTTTACGTGTTCTTCTTTCCCCCAGACTGAGGGTTTTGCATTTGTTTTGTTTTGTTGAAAGAAGGGCAGTGTTATCGTGGTGGCTCATCTTGAGCATAGTGTTCTACCATATTCTAGTTGCTCTATAAAGTTTCAAGTGCACCTCCCAATTTCCCCACCCTCACCAAACCAGACACTCTTCTTTCTCAAGGAATGTTCAGAGAGAGAAAACAAAATAATATATGTCCATTAGCCAGAATATTTTCTGACATCAAGCTGTCACCACTTTAACCAAAAATAACTAGACATTTGTCACTTTTTTCTGGTTGCCTTGATGATATTGGAGTGAAGTGGGCACAGCTCTTTAGACTTTTTCTTGGATAAATGAGAGGAGAAAAGTGCTTACCAAGGTGCAACTACAAAAGCTTATGCTAAAAACTTAAGCTAATGTTCAGGAAGAGAAAATTTCTGATGAATTTCTGCTGCCTAATTCACGCACAGAGAAATAATGAACAGCAGCCACTGTAATTAGTAAGCGGTTCTTCCAGCAACAGGATTTACACCTGGACATAAACATGTTCACTCAGGTTGGGATGAACATTTCCTAAGGCAAACACTTTTTGAAAAATTGTAAAGCTAATGATCTTGCACTGACAGCATAACCTTGAGCTTGTTGCCAAATAGAATGCTGAGAGTAAACACTTAATGAAAGGAAAAAAAGCTGCAGTAATGATCCTTCTTGTGACCCCAAGCTCAGCAACTCTGAGTGTTTTTGAAGAGTTCAGTGAAAACATTTTTCTATTTGCTGGTAATTTTTCATACAGTTTTATGTATTTTATCATCTGACTTGATATGGATAAGATCAATCAGAGCAAAATGAAACAATTGCATCTCTTCCTCTAACTTCTTATCCCCAGAAGTGCAAATAATCAACCCTGAACTTTAGTAGGGGTCAGTCATTATTTTGCAACATTGGTAAGGGTCATAGTTAAAAAGCCTTAAGACTTATTCTGTGGATTGGGGACATTCGTGTAATTTATCATATATGGGGGTGGGAAACTGGAGCCATGTGTTGGTTGATGAGAACACAATAAACTTCTCATTATTTAAAATCCCAGTAACTAAACCTCTCTATTAATTGGAGAATGGCCTTGTGAAAGAAACATAAGACACAGAATGAAAGCGCTTGGGTATAAATCCTGTTCTCCAACTTCAAACGAGTTAAATAATCATTCTGAACTTCCAATTACCTTATCTCAAAAAAAGGATGGATGGTAATTCAGGGGTTATATGATTGTTATAAGGATAAAGTGGGATAATATGTGTGTAATTGGCTGGTACAGTGCCTGGAACAAAAGGCTCAATATATATCATTAGGTAAATATGAACTAATGGAAAGGATCTATGCTTTAAATTAAACGTATCTATATTGTACTATTTTTTTCTATATTTTTGCCTCCTCAAAATCAGATTTCTCCCTCACATCACATTATTAAAATCCAATTTCCTCCTAATCCAATTTTTCCCTCGCACTCATCAAAATGGACACTTTATTACATGTATGCAACTCCCCACTGGGGAGTGTCCATTTCGATGAGTATAGAGGC
>NW_012101883.1:0-9636 GCF_000951045.1 Mandrillus leucophaeus | reverse complement strand
AATTTAACATTGGAAATGTAAAATGTATAATGGATTTTAAAACCAAATCTGTCTAACTCTGTTACCTGCGAGACCAACAAAAATCTCACCTCCTTTGTGAAGTCTTAGCAATCTGGTCCCTCAAAGAAGCAATTTCTTTTGACTCTGCATCCTCTTCTCTGTGGAAAAATGTCATTCCCATATCAATTATCGTACACAATTGCAATTATTTCTTTACGTGTTCTTCTTTCCCCCAGACTGAGGGTTTTGCATTTGTTTTGTTTTGTTGAAAGAAGGGCAGTGTTATCGTGGTGGCTCATCTTGAGCATAGTGTTCTACCATATTCTAGTTGCTCTATAAAGTTTCAAGTGCACCTCCCAATTTCCCCACCCTCACCAAACCAGACACTCTTCTTTCTCAAGGAATGTTCAGAGAGAGAAAACAAAATAATATATGTCCATTAGCCAGAATATTTTCTGACATCAAGCTGTCACCACTTTAACCAAAAATAACTAGACATTTGTCACTTTTTTCTGGTTGCCTTGATGATATTGGAGTGAAGTGGGCACAGCTCTTTAGACTTTTTCTTGGATAAATGAGAGGAGAAAAGTGCTTACCAAGGTGCAACTACAAAAGCTTATGCTAAAAACTTAAGCTAATGTTCAGGAAGAGAAAATTTCTGATGAATTTCTGCTGCCTAATTCACGCACAGAGAAATAATGAACAGCAGCCACTGTAATTAGTAAGCGGTTCTTCCAGCAACAGGATTTACACCTGGACATAAACATGTTCACTCAGGTTGGGATGAACATTTCCTAAGGCAAACACTTTTTGAAAAATTGTAAAGCTAATGATCTTGCACTGACAGCATAACCTTGAGCTTGTTGCCAAATAGAATGCTGAGAGTAAACACTTAATGAAAGGAAAAAAAGCTGCAGTAATGATCCTTCTTGTGACCCCAAGCTCAGCAACTCTGAGTGTTTTTGAAGAGTTCAGTGAAAACATTTTTCTATTTGCTGGTAATTTTTCATACAGTTTTATGTATTTTATCATCTGACTTGATATGGATAAGATCAATCAGAGCAAAATGAAACAATTGCATCTCTTCCTCTAACTTCTTATCCCCAGAAGTGCAAATAATCAACCCTGAACTTTAGTAGGGGTCAGTCATTATTTTGCAACATTGGTAAGGGTCATAGTTAAAAAGCCTTAAGACTTATTCTGTGGATTGGGGACATTCGTGTAATTTATCATATATGGGGGTGGGAAACTGGAGCCATGTGTTGGTTGATGAGAACACAATAAACTTCTCATTATTTAAAATCCCAGTAACTAAACCTCTCTATTAATTGGAGAATGGCCTTGTGAAAGAAACATAAGACACAGAATGAAAGCGCTTGGGTATAAATCCTGTTCTCCAACTTCAAACGAGTTAAATAATCATTCTGAACTTCCAATTACCTTATCTCAAAAAAAGGATGGATGGTAATTCAGGGGTTATATGATTGTTATAAGGATAAAGTGGGATAATATGTGTGTAATTGGCTGGTACAGTGCCTGGAACAAAAGGCTCAATATATATCATTAGGTAAATATGAACTAATGGAAAGGATCTATGCTTTAAATTAAACGTATCTATATTGTACTATTTTTTTCTATATTTTTGCCTCCTCAAAATCAGATTTCTCCCTCACATCACATTATTAAAATCCAATTTCCTCCTAATCCAATTTTTCCCTCGCACTCATCAAAATGGACACTTTATTACATGTATGCAACTCCCCACTGGGGAGTGTCCATTTCGATGAGTATAGAGGCCAAATGAAGGGATACACCCTCTACTTACTTCAGAGAAACCAGGACCAGGCATATAGTTATATAACATATTTTACTTATTTATCATATTTATTTTTATTATATTTCTTTTCTCCAATACTATAAGCTTCATAAAGGCATGCATTTTAATTTATTTTGTTAATTAATATATTTCTAGCATCTAGAACACTGCCTGACAGTAAAAGAGATAATCAAGAAATACATGTTGAATAAATTTGATACTCTCTCCAAAATATTGAGTTGTGAACAAAAAATGCAAAAATTAAGAGAGAGTTCAAATTCACTCCAGCTGGCAGACAATAATAGTTGAGATGCCTGCTGGCAGAACCATCGAGTACTATGAGATGAAGCATCAGGCCAGGATCTTCATGTCTTTTAGCTTCCAGAGCCCTCTTGATTCCTGCTTGTTTCCCAAAACTACTTTTGCAGATTCCCCCAAATGTTGCAAGCTACCTGGCACCCTTTGTATTAGTTCATATGTTTCTTAAAACAAGTCTGGTTTCTGTTTTTGCAACTATGTGACTGATGCTGAATTGACGTTTGTTCAGTGCCTGTAGAAGAGAGTAACTGCTAAACTCAAAGCTAGTGGGAACATTATGACAGATGCAATATCATTTTGATGGTGTCACACATGGCTTGAGCTAACCACCTATATGCTTAATCATCAACTAAACAACTAGAAAGGCAATTAGATGCATTAAAATCATACTTCTTCAGCTTTAATAACCATAAGTTCAACAATCATCTAAATATCACTGGAGACACCTGTGAGCAATTCCTTGATCAGAGATAATCCTTGCCTTTAAAATGGTGAGATTGGAAAAGGCAAAAAAAAAGAAAAAACTTTTTATGTCATAAAAAATACTAACACATGAGAAAATGATTTAAATTTCTGCTCTTTAAAACATAATTTTAAGAAAATGAAAAAGCAAGCAACAATGGGAGAAAATATTTGCAATTTCTATCAGAGTACTTATATCCAGAATATACAAAGAATAGATACGCGGATATAATTATGAATTTATGTCAATATAAAGAATATATAAAGGACTCTTACCACTCAATAAAAAGAAGACAAATAAGCCAATTGTAAATATGGGCAAAAGTCTTGCATAGTACTTTTACGAAAGAAGACATAGGAATGCCACTAAGTACATGAAAAGATCATAAAGTCATCATGGAAATGCAAAATAAATTCTCATACCTTGCTAGTAGGCTTGCAAATTATACAGTCACTTTCAAAAACATGTTATCAAGTTTTATAAAGATATTATTATAAAACTCACTGCTTCTACTCTTAGGTATGTACCCCAAATAAATAAAAGTATGTGTCTACAAAAGGCATATACAAAAATGTTCACTGCAGCTGTATTCAAAATAGTCCAAGCTGACAATAACCAAATGGTTTACTAACAGGTAAATGGATAAACAAATTGTAATATGTCCACATAGTGGAATACTACCCAGCAATAAAAATGGAACTACTGATACTAAAACAACAGGGATAAATTTCAAAACATTATTCGGAGTGAAATAAACGAAATGCAAAAGAGTTTGTGCTATACAATTCATTCTAGTCCTAGAATCAGCAAAACTAATCTGTAGTGATGGAAATGGGATTTTGGTTGCCTGATGCAGGAATCAGTAGGGCAAGAATGGGCTGACTGCAAAAAACATGGCAGAAATTCTGTGGTTGTGGAAATAATGGATAACTTGACTGGGTCAGTGATTAGACGAAGCATATATTTGTCAAGCTCCTAAAATGTAAACTTGGAATGTGTGTGCTTGATTATATGCAAATAATACCCATCTCAATAAAGTTGAAAAAGAAGCAGATAGATTGCTTGAATACAAAAAGTATGAGGCAGAATGTGGTAGATGCTCCTCAATGACTGATAAAAAGTTACATGGAAATGGAGAAAAGAAATTATTTTCATCTGGGAAGTCAGCAAAGGCCTCATGGGAGACATGGGAGACATGGTGTTTGAGCAGAGGCTCAGGTCTGGATGGCATTTCAATAGAAGATGATGGAATGAGCGCAGATAGAGTGTGTACAGGGGATAACAAAGAATCAAGTATGGCTGGGGTGCATCCTAAATTCCTTAATTAATTCAGCAAATATTTTACTGATAGCCTGCTAGAAGCAGGCACTCCCTTAAGAGACAAAATGAAGTACCTGTTTTCGTGGCTCTTATATTCTAATGCGGAGAGGCATATGAGAAATAAACATAAAATATCAGCTAGTGCACTATAAAGTTGGGCAAAGGGGAGAGAACACACAGGGATGGGGGTGGGATGGTTCTGTTAGATAAGGTAGTCAGCAAAGTTCTGTCTGAGAGGATGACATCTGAGCAGAATCAGGAATAAAGTAAGACCAAACACTGCAGGTATCTGGAGAAAGTATATTTCAGAGGAAGGAATGGTTAGTGCACAATCCTAGAAGAGGGAGCATGACTGGTGTATTGGGGGACTGCAGTGAGCAAGGGAGGATGTACTGGCTCCAGAGCAGGAACAAGGAGAAGGCAACACATTTGGAAAGTAGTGGGGATTGTAGGGGAAGGCAGAACTCATAGAGTGGTGCTTCTTATTAGCTTGTAACATGAACCACCTGGGGATCTTATTCAACTGCAAAGTTGACTCAGTAGATCTGGGAGTAGGGCCTGAGATTTTACATTTCTAACAAGCTCACAGGCAAGGTAATGCTTGCTGGCCCACAAAGCACTTTTTATATAGACAAAGTGTAAGGCCTTGGAGGATACCTTAAGGATTGCCATCATCTGTCAGCTCTGTCTAGGGTAGAAAAGCAGAGTAGGGGAAAACGGGAAGCCATCGAAATACATTCAAGAGATTGTAGTGGTTTGGACTAGGATGGCTATGGAGGAGGTAACGAGAGAATGTTAAAATTTTGATATATTTAAAAATGAAGCTGAGTGGGCTTTTCCAACAAATTGAATTTGTCATATGAGAGTAAGAGAGAGGTCAAGAATTACACCAAGGATTTGATTCTAGCAAGCGAAATATTCTATGAGTCTATAATTCAGGGAAAAGCTCCAAGGCTGGGATAAAAATGTAGGAGCAGTGAGGGTATGGATAGTACTTCTTGCCATGAAATGAGATGAGATCACAAAATGAATGTAGAGAGGAGATGTCCTAGCACTGACCCTGGGTGAACTCTGAAATTTAGGAGATTAGGCGGAACTAGTAAAGGAGACTGAGTATAAGTGGCCAGTGAGGTGTATGAATCAAGTGCATGGTGTCCCAGATGCCAAATCATGATAGTTTTTCAAGAAAAGAGTGATCATTGTGCAGAATCTACCAATAAATTGATGAAGATGGGCCTGAGAATGCTCAATGGATTTGGCAAGGTAGGGACCACTGGTGACCTTGACGAGTACTGTTTTGCTAGAATGGTGGGTATGAAAGACTGATTAGAATGAGTTTTAGAAAGAATAAGAGAGGAGGAAGTGGAAACAGTGAGCTCCTACTGCTCTTTGGTGGAGCTTTGCTATAATAAAGCAAAGAGACATGAGATGTAGATAAAAGCCAGATTATGGAAATAATTTTTGTAATAGGAATTATCAATGTATAGTGTATGCCAATAGCCATGATTTAGTGGAGAGTGAAAGATAAGGGATAATTGCGGGGTGAGGTTCTTGAAGAGGTGAGAGAGCAAAGTATTCCGAACACAGGTAGAGAGAGTGGCCTCAGAGCCACAGGTGCAGGTGGGAAGGTAGCATGTAGATCTAGCAAAGTGGTAGATGGGATGTGAGCTTGTGGAAGTTCTCATTGGCTCAATTTTTTTTTTTTTTTTCAGTGAAGGAGGAAACAGGGTCATCAGCTAAGAATAGGGAAAAAGATGCTAGAGGTCTGACATACGTTGTGACATAATTGTTTCAGAGGATAGGAGGAAGGCTGTACCAGTGAAATGCTATCAGATCGGCAGGCAACACAGAGGTAAGTTTGGGATTTAGAGAGAGAAAAGTTAAGATAGTTTTTGTCTTTTTCTCCAAACATGAAATAAACTATGTGAGTGTAGGTTGAGAATAAGCTGTGAGTTTGAGTTAAATGGGGTTTTGCCAGACAAATATGATTCAGGGAGAGAAAGGCATAGAAGATGAACATATATGAAAAGGACAATTAAAGTGATAGGATAGTCAGAATAAGTAAATAAGAAGGAAAGAGAAGACATTTGAAAAATTGAGAGATAATGTCAAGGTGATCATTTGATTGTATTTGTCTCTGTAAGTACGGTCAAAGAAGTTTTGAAATTTAGATAATAACAAACTGATTAATAGGAGGTTGTAATCAGAGACAAGAAAGGTTAGAATTCATATTATGGAGGTTATCTGGTTATCAATACTAGTGTGTCCTAGGGTTTGCTATGAGAGAAGGCATTCTTTCAGTACCAATGAAGGTGAGATTATTGCAGAGGAGGTTAAGGGGCTGAGAGACCAAGATATTGGAGGGATTGTCTATATAGACATTGAAATCACCAGAGTTAGAACAAAAGGAAGGAAAGTCTTTCTAGTTTGGGAACTTACCAGTGTGTGTGTGTGTGTGTGTGTGTGTGTGTATATATATATAATATATATAACATGTATAATATACATGTGTATAATATATATGTACTCTGGGATACATGTGCAGAATGTGCAGGTTTGTTACATAGGTATACACATGCCATGGCAACTTGCTACACCTATCAACCCGTCATCAACATTAGATATTTCTCCTAATGCTATCCCTCCCCTATCCCCCACCCCCAACAGGCCCTAGTGTGTTATGTTCCTCTCCCTGTGTCCATGTGTCCTCATTTTTCAACTCCCACTTATGAGTGAGAACATATGGTGTTTGGTTTTCTGTTCCTGTGTTAGTTTGCTGAGAATGATGGTTTCCAGCTTCATCCGTGTCCCTCCAAAGGACATGAACTCATTCTTTTTTATGGCTACATAGTATTCCATGATGTATATGTGCCACGTTTTCTTTATCCAGTGTATCATTGATGGGCATTTGGGTTGGTTCCAAGTCTTTGCTATTGTGAACAGTACTGCTTTAAACATACGTGTGCATGTGTCTTTATAGCAGAATGATTTATATTAGAATGATTAATAATCCTTTAGGTATATACCCAGTAATGGGATTGCTGGGTCAAATAGTATTTCTGGTTCTAGATCCTTGAGGAATTGCCACACTGTCTTCCACAATGGTTGAACTAATTTACATTCCCACCAACAATATAAAAGCGTTCCTATTTCTCCACACCTCTCCAGCATCTGTTGTTTCCTGACTTTTTAATGATCACCACTCTAACTGCCATGAGATGGTATCTCATTGTGGTTTTGACTTGCATTTCTATAATGACCAGTGATGATGAACTTTTTTTTCATGTTTGTTGGCCATATAAATGTCTTCTTTTGAGAAGTGTCTGTTCATATCCTTTGCCTACTTTTTGATGTTTTTTTTTTTTCTTGTAAATTTGTTTAAGTTCTTTGTAGATTCTGGATATTAGCCCTTTGTCAGATGGATAGATTGCAAAAATTTTCTCCCATTCTGTAGGTTGCCTCCCGTTCTGTAGATGAACTATGAAATATCCTCACTCTGATGATAGTTTCTTTTGCTGTGCAGAAGCTCTTTAGTTTAATTAGATCCTATTTGTCAATTTTGGCTTTTGTTGCCATTGCTTTTGGTGTTTTAGTCATGAAGTCTTTGCCCATGCCTATGTCCTGAATGGTATTTACTAGTTTTAATATGATGTCTTGTGTTCCAGAAAATTTCTCAGCCATAGACAAAGAGTGATAGTTTTCCTGGGACTATCCTTCGGGCTTGGCAAACAAGGACCGTTGCTCATCATATTTATAGCAAAGATATCAGTGAGGATATTACAATAAACAGACGCTAACATCTTAAATAAATGAAGAAGAATGGGGTATAGAGGACTTCAAAATAGAAATGCGTGTCACCTAGGCTTTATACAGAGGTAAAGAAGAGGAAAGGGAAATAGTCTGTAAACAGCAGCAAAAGGCGAGAAGGACATAGCCTTTCCTAGTTTGAGAGGGCTTAATGGAAATTGGTAACTTAAAAAGAAACCTAAGTTCAATTAGAGCACAAAGGCCTAGAGAGCATTCAAAAAAAGAGGATGGATGTGGAAGGAGGATGGATGTGGAAGGAACCAAAAATAAAAGAGAGCTTAAAAGAGCTATCAAGGAATACTTAAAAAAAAAAAAAAAAAAAAATCAGAGATAACAATTACAGAAAACTGTCCTAGTAAAATACAAATTACCAAAGTTAATCCCTAACAAGAGTAAACAAAAGTAACTAACCAATTACTATAAAAGACTTTAGAATATAAAGAGGAACCATTAACAAATGAGCAGACAGGAGATTATTTCAAAGTTAAGTTCTTTCCTAACTTTAAAGAAACAAGACTGTTTTCTAAATTATTGTAATCTTGGGATGAAAAAAGTTTTCTAGTTTCCTTTACTATTAAATATCTTTAAAAAGTAGTCCAAAAAGTTTAAACTACATTATTATGATTATAGATGGAAAACATCTAAATAAAATACTAGCAAACAGAATTCATTAGTGTGTCCCCCAAAATAAGTCAATATTAGTAAGTATAATTTATTCCAGAAATGCAAGGATGGTTCAATATTTGGCAATCTCTTTAAATGGCATCTCTTTGATTATTGTCCAAAATTCTCCCTAGTAATTGACCAATTAAAAAACTGAGTTTTTACTTATTTAAGAGTGTTAACTTTGGTACTTTGTATTTTACTAAGGAAATTTTCTGTGTGGTCTCTGAATTTTATTTAGTATTCCCTTATAATTCTTTTAGCCTTTTCTTATTTTTGATGTTATCTTTTTCCCAATTTCTTACTACTTTATTATGTCTTCTTCCTAATTCCTAAACTTATGTATTTTTTTCTCTTTCTCCTTTTTTCCCTAATGAAATTCACAAGGGATTGATCTCTATGATTGATTTTTTCAAAGAACCATGTTGAGATCTCTTAAGTCTTTCTACTTTTCCTTTTCCTTTGTGTTTCTTTTAATGATTCATCTCCTTCTTCTTCACTGTTTTTTTGTTGTTTATCTTTTTCATCTATTTCTTAATATAAATTTAAAGTTATTTTATGTTTAGAGTTTTAAATGGCATTCAAGACCATGCAATCTCTAAATATAAATTAATACCCACCAGCTTTAGCATGATGTGTTCTCATAATTCTTGCTTTATAAAAAGTACATATGTAAACAAGCTTTATTTTCTCCAAAGGCAATTAAGAGCCTGCTTTTTAATATCCAAAGAGATAATATTTTTTCAGATATCTTTTTTTATTCTGAATAAAACATGTTGCCTAAAAATGTATTCATGTCGGGGGAGGCTAGCATGTAACTGATTTTGTAAATATTTTGTGTACATAACAAATCACAAGTAGGCTCCTTCTTTCAAAGCCATAATCTCATTTGTTGATTTAATTATCCCAAACACTGTTCTTACTTATTTTTAGTTTGTGATATTAGTCTAGTTCTGGAAGAAATATATTAAAATATACCATTATGGGTTACATTTTAAAATCACATTTTTCTAGCATTTTTAATAAGAATTTTAAAAACATTTGGTTCCAATACTGCTTGTTGTATATAATGTATTGCTTTGTTGTATTCATAAATTGTGCTTTATTGTTTTACAATATCTTTCCTGTTTCTGGTTTTTAGCCTTACATTCTCCCTTATCCAATATTGATATTGCCAGTATAACTTTCTTTGTGTTTTAAAAATATTTTATCACTTTTTAAGGTTTCTTTTCTTTTTTTTTTTTCTTTT
>NW_012101882.1:46410-75062 GCF_000951045.1 Mandrillus leucophaeus | reverse complement strand
ACTGCTTAACTTGTTGTTCTCTGTATTATCCAGCATTGAGTGGTGTATTTTGCAATATTTGTATGGGCATCCTAGGTTGGTTTGTTGCCAATAGTTTTTACAATTGTATTCTGTCTGGTCATGTAGGAAGCAGAGGGACAGCTGAGCCCATCTATCTTTGGTGGAGGTTAGGGAGAAGTTTATAGAAAGAGCAGATTGACAGCCTTGAGGTGAGCAGTCTGCAGTGCCTTGTAGTTCTGAATGTTGTTTGTTGTTATCTGACCAAGTTTCAACTATAGAGAATCTCCATATGAACACAGGTTACTGACTATGAGTGTAGAGCACCAAAATAGTAAGGAAAGTACAAAGTAGGACCTCATCTTCACTATAGTTGTAAAGGTCCCCTTGCCACTGGAGGTGTTGTATAAAAGTAAGGAGATGAGAGAACCACTGGTTAGGGCTCAGGTCTGGAAGGAGATCTGAGTCTGGGACTACATAGGAGAATTCAATTATATGTGTGTACAGGATGTGTAAGAATTCAGTAAATAGTTGCATGTATATGTCGAGAGAACCACTGTGTTGGGCTGGGGTTGGGGGCAAATAGAGATCTGGGGTGATGTGTTGAGACTCTTCCAGATTTGTGTACAGTATGGTGAGGAATCGGGATAGTCATAAAAGGCCTGGAAACATGTGTTAATTAGGGAAGTTTGGTGAGCTTGAGGCAGGTGGGGGTGAGTTTAGTTGATTCCCACTTGTCACCTTCTGCGGGGGCCTTCTTCAGTTGTGATATGTGGACCCAGTGTGTGAGGCCTAATAGCTTGGCTGCTGTGTGTGTAGATAGGAGGACAGTATATGGGCCTTTCCACCTGGGTTGGAGGTCTTTAGCCTGGATATTTTTCAAGTATACTTGGTCACCTGGATTAAGGACGGTATGTGGATTGCAGGAGTCAGTAGGAGGAGGGTGTCCTAGCTCTGCGTGTTGTCATAGGAGTTGTCTCAGGAGGGTTAAGTATGGGAGATAGTCTGCTAGTGGCGAGGGAAGAGTGGGTATTTGTTGTAAGGTCAGTGGCTGTCCATAAACTAGTTCGAATGGACTAAGGCCTGTTGGACTCCTCAGGGCCGCCCGTAGTCGGGTTAGGGCTAAGGGTAACAGAGTGACCCACAACTGTCGAGTCTCAAGCAACAGTTTGGTGAGTTGTTGTTTGATTAATCCGTTGGCCTTTTCTACTTTACCTGAGGATTGGGGTCTATAAGGGATGTGAAGCTTCCAGGTTATGTGTAGGAGAGCTGCCACTTGCTGGACAACTTTGGAGATGAAGGCTGGGCCGTTGTCAGACTGGAGCGTGAGTGGGAGACCAAACTTGGGGATGATATGTTCAGTGAGTATGGAGGCAACTATATTAGCAGTTTCTCCTGTAGTTGGATAAGCCTCTATCCATCTGGAAAAGGTGTCAATAAGGGTTAGGAGATATCTGAATTTTTTATGTTTTGGCATATGTGTATAATCGATTTGCCAATCTTCGCCTGGCTGGTGTCCTCTGAGTTGGTGACTCGGGTGGGGGTTGTGTAGTGTGCCTTGAGGGTTTGATTTAAGGCAGGTGGAACACTGTTGATTGATTTCAGTTAGGTACTTCATGAGTGCGGGGCAGTGGACAAGGGGGCTTAAGAGGTTATGTAGAGCCTTAGGTCCTATGTGTAAGGAGTTATGTATGTCCTTTAAGATGGTGTAAAGTTGTGTCTTAGGGATAACTAATTTATTATTAATGTAAATCCAATTGTCTGTGGCTACTCTGGCTGTTGAATCTTGTAATAGTTTGGTTTTCTCTTCCTGGGTGCAATTAGGGGTATATTGGGGAGAAAGAAAACAAACAGAAGGAAGTGTAGGGGTGGAGAATCCGGCAGCCAATTTGGCAGTGGTGTCAGCAAAATTGTTGCCAGCTGCCACCGGGTTAGATGGAGTCTGATGAACTTTACAGTGTATGATGGCTGCTTTGGAAGGTGCTGATAAAGCGTCTAGCAGTTTAAGTATTTGCTTTTTGTTGATTATGGGGGTGCCACAGGTGGTTAGGAACCCTCTTTCTTTCCAGATGACAGAATGGGTGTGTGCAATTAAGAAGGCATACTTAGAATCTGTGTATATGTTTACTGTTTTTCCTCTGGATAGGAGGAGAGCCCTAGTTAGTGCGATAAGCTCTGCCTGCTGTGATGTTGTTCCTTGTGGTAAAGGCTTAGCTTCTAGGACAGTGGATGATGTAACTACTGCGTATCCTGCCTGTCTGTTTCCTTGAGAATTTATAAAAGAACTGCCATCCACAAATAGGGTTAACTGTGGGCTCTCCAAGTGTTGGTCATGTAAATGTAAGTGACTAGGTGGTTGGGCCTCTAAAAGTTCTGGACAGGAGTGTTCAGTATGGAGTTGTTTGAGAGGGCTGGGGAGTAAGGTTGCTGGACTTAGAGAGGAGCAGACTCCTATGGCAATGGTAGAGTCTTCTATGAACAAGAGGTGGAAAAGTTGGAGCCTGGATGGGGTTAGGTGGCTAATACTTTTGTGGGCAATAAGGTCTTGACGGCGGTGGGTAGAGAAGACAGATTACAGCCTCTAATGAGTTTCTTTGCTTCCTGGGTTAGACAGGCTGCTGCTGCTAGGGCCCGAAGGCAGGGCTGCCACCCTTGTACAGTGGGATCTAATTGTTTGGATAGATATGCCACAGGACGGTATGTGGTGCCTACAGGTTGGACTAAAAGGTCAATAGCAACTTTTTGTCTTTCATCTGTGAAAAGCTGGAAGGGGCGTTGGAAGTCTGGGAGTGAGAGAGTAGGATGTGAGAGAAGGCAGTTTTTTAGGTGAGTGAAATGTTTATAGATTAACTTTGGGTTAGACAAAGGTCCTTGGGGAGTCTCCTTGACAGCTGCATATAGAGGTTTAGCCAAGATTCCGAAATTAGGAATCCAGTGTCTGAAAAATCCTACTAGGCCTAGGAAGGATTGGATTTCTTTAGCGTCCTGGGGAGGAGAAAGATTTTGTATTAGAGTTAAACAGTCTGTGGTGAGCGAGCACGTTGTGGGAGTGATTTCAATGCCTAAATATAGACACATTGTTGTGAGAGTTGAGCTTTGTGTTTGGATACTCGGTAACCTCTGGATCCTAGATGATTAAGGAGGATTGCAGTGTCTAAAAGAGAGTCCTGTCTCGTGGGACTACAGAGTAAAATGTCATCTACATATTGGAGAATTTTACTATTTGTAAGAGGACAGGAGGCCAAGTCTTTTGCAAGGGCTTGCCCAAAGAAATGGGGGCTATCTCGGAACCCTTGGGGAAGCACTGTCCATGTCAGTTGGGTGGAGACATGGGTATCCGGGTCTTCCCAGGTGAAAGCAAAAAGAAACTGGCAGTCAGGGTGTAAGGGGATGGTGAAAAATGCATCTTTTAAATTAAGAACAGTAAAATAGGTTGTGTCAGATGGGATATATGAGAGGAGGGTGTAAGGATTTGGAACTACTGGGTGAGTGGGGCGGACAGCCTCATTTATGAGGCGAAGGTCTTGGACTAACCGGAAAGTTCCGTCTGACTTTCTTACTGGTAGGATTGGGGTATTACAAGGAGAGTGAGTGGGGATGAGGATGTGTTGACTGAGCAGCCTATTAATGATAGATTTGAGTCCTCGTAGGTGTTGTGGAGAAAGGGAGAACTGTGGGCGAGCCGGAAACTGAGAGGGATCTTTAAGTTTTTAAGGACTGGTGGGTGGTGACTTGCTACTACGAGAAAAGAAGTATCCCACACTTGAGGGTCTACTGGAATAGGGAATGCGGGGGAATGGTTAGTAGAATGGTTGGAGTTGCTTGGGGAAGTCAGAACTAAAAGTAGATGACAGGCTGAATGGGGAAGGCTGATGGGAAGTGAGATACAGGCCTTCAGTTGACTTAAGACATCTCGGCCTAGGAGCGGAGTGGGACATGAGGGGATAATGAGGAAGGAGTAGGCAAAATAGTTGTTGGCCAGGCAGCAATTAAGAGGCGGTATTTTTCAAGGGCTGGAGGGGAGCCATCAACTCCTACAACAGAGATATTGGAGGGGAGACTAGGCCCTTCGAAATATGGCAAAACAGAGTAGGTAGCCCCGGTGTTGATTAAAAAATCAATTGTCTTACCCACTACCAGGAGAGTTACCCGTGGCTCGGTGAGGGTGATAGGGGTCCCTGAGTCCCGGCACCTTCAGTCGTCGTCCAGGTGTAAGAGTTGGAAGGAGCTCCCAGGGTCCTGAGAAGGGGCATCACGTTGAGACGTTATGTCCGTTTTCAGGGTGGGGCAATCCGACTTCCATTGCCCTTCTTCATGGCACGTTAGACAGGGAGTTGTTGGTGGATGAGGACTAGGACACTTGCTGGCCCAGTGGCCAGAAGTCCCACACTTGTAGCACGGCTGCATTGGACCAGACGGCTGGGGATTTGGGGGACATCTATCAGCCCAATGCCCCAGGGCTCCACATTTATAGTAGGCCCCTTTCGAGGACTTTGGGGTCTTGCGAGCTTTACTCTCCTGCTTTGGGTTAAGACTAGGCTGCAGGGCAGCAACTAAAGCTTGGGTTTGGAGCTGCACTTTCTGCTTTAGATGGGCCTGTCGTTGGGCCTCAGCCGCTTCCTCTCTGGAGTTACAGACCTTGAAGGCCGACTTGACTAGATCTTGGATAGGAGTTTGAGGTCCATTCTCTGCCTTTTGGAGTTTTTTCCGAATATCTGGGGCTGATTGGGAGATGAAATAGGATGCTAAGATGGTTGCCCCAGCCGGGGAGGATGGGTCTAATCGAGTGTACTGTATTAAAGCTTCTGTTAGTCTGTTTAAAAAAGTGGCTGGGTTCTCATCTGGACCTCGAATGATTTCTTTTAGTTCGTTAAAATTAACTACTTTATTTGAAGCCTCCTGCATACCAGCCAGAAGACATTGAGTCATTATGTCTCGTCTTCGGCGACCCAGCTGGCCTAATTGATAGTTCCATTCTGGGTCCACAGATGGGACTGCCTGTTCCCCTACTGGGATAGCAGCATCTGTTAAATGCAGCTGGTCGGCGTGCTGCCTGGCGGCCACTAGGATACACTCTCACTCCTCCGGGTTTAGAGTAGAGGTAAGAATAACATGAAGGTCATGCCAGGTTAGATCGTAGGCCTGGCAAAGGTACCTAAATTCTTTGATACAAACTGTAGGATTGGCAGAAAAATCTCCTAAACGTTTTTCAATTTTTGAAAGGTCTGCTAGTGAGAAGGAAACATGAACTCTAACCATGCCTTCTGCTCCTGCCACCTCACACAAGGGCACTAAAACTGCAGGGGGCTTGGAAAGGGTGGGAGTAGGGGCGGGGGCGGTTAGGCAATCTTTAGAGCGGGTATGGGAGGATATAGGTGAACTAAGGTGGCTAGGCGGAAGTGCCCAGGGGATGGAGGGAGGGGTAGCCTCAACAATGGTAGGTGGGACCAAGGTGGAGGGCGGAACTACAGCGGAAGCAGGAGGGGAAGGTGGAGCAGAAGCGGGAGGGAGAGGTGGAGTACCGGGGGAGTGGAAGGTGGGGCAGAAGCTGACGCCGGGGGCCTAGAGTAGGAATTTCCGAGGTCTTCAGGGGAGTCAGTCAGGAAGGATGACTCTTCCTTTTCTGACTTTGCTAGGTCCGTGCCTTTAGCCAACATAACTTGGGCCAAGGAACATTGGCTACACAAGTCTGGTGGAGAACGCAAGTCCGAAAATCCTTGTATATAGTTAATTTCGGACCACATACCTAGCCGCCGGCAGAAACTGCCAAGATGGAGTAGAATATTGCAGTCTAGAGTGCCCTCAGGTGGCCACTGAGATTGATTGTCTAATTTATATTGGGGCCACGCCACAGTGGAGAGGAAAATAAGTCGCTTCCGTTTAAGATCTTTTTCTAATTGTAAAGTTTTGAGATTGGCCAGAAGACACCCTAAAGGGATGTCTCTTGGTATTTTGGATTGGAGACTTCCCATTGCCTTCCTCTCGTGGTAGGCGGCAGCCAAACTCTATCTGGCTCCAAAGCGTCCTTTGGAGCCACCAGAGACTGGGAGGCTTGTGGAGCTGGAATGGAGAATACCTCCAGGCGGACCTCTCCGTCCTGGATGGGTCTCCCATGGATTGGAATGGAGGGTCCTTTGGGCAGACATCTCTGCCTTTGGGAACCTCCTTGTGGGTCACCTGGTGACCAAAGAGAAAGCCTTGGGCCTGCGCAGGACTTCTGGCCAAGGAGTATGAGAGGGAGGCAAGAGGTACTCACCCCTAGGAGACTTGGAGGTGCGGAAAGCAATGTCTAGGTCCTGGTGCATCCCCCGGGTGGAAGGAGGAGGCTCCTAAGACCTTGGGGGGCCCTGAGGAGGGGTCTCCTCCCGGGTTTCCACACTACCTGATTTGTTTCATGGGACCACTGGAGCAGGCACCAGAGATGAGGCAAGTAGGCAAAGTAAAAAAAACTTTATTAGCTAGCCAATGTGAAGGAGGAAAGGGTGAGGTTCACCGGTCTCCTGTGGTGGAGGCCGAGGAAGTCGCTCCGGCGTTCTCTGGCCAGGTTCCTAGGTCAGCATATGAAGAGGGGCTGAGGAAGTTCGCACAGATGCCTTCCTGGAGTGGCCTTTTATGGATGGGGCTTGAGGTGGGCAGGACAGGGGTGGGGGGTAAGGGCGTCTTCATAGGCGTGGCTGGGTAAGTTTCGATTTCTTTCTTTTGACGTCACGATGCGGAGGTGCAGACAATCGGTGTTTTTCCGGGGTGCGGGAGTTTTTCCCTGCACGAGAAAGTCGCTGATGAAGAACCCAGAACTGCGCCATCTTGTTTACCTTCTTTACCTTCTTCCATCTTGTCCTTTCTCCCTCACCCGAACATATTCCTTGGCTGCTGGCAGAAGTGAACTATGTAAATCTGCCCACATAGTTCCCCTGAATCTTAACTGGAAAACAGGACTAGGGGATGTTGGGGATTTCATCAGCTACTGGCAGAGAGATGTTACCATTGGCATATGCGTTACCTCACATACCCATCATTTTGTTGTTGTTGTTGTGAGAACACTCAAAATCTACTTTCTTAGCAATGTTCAAGAATAGAATAAATTAACTACAGTCACCAAGTGTAATAGATCTCTTGCACTTACTCCTCCTGTCTAACTGAAATTTTGTATAATTTGACCATCTTCCGACTCCCCAACCTCTGCTCCCAAAGACCTCGTTTTAACGTAATTACCTCTGTGATGATGCTATCTCCAAATATAGTCACATCCTTAGGTTCTGGGGTTAAGGTGTCAACATGAATTTTGGGGAGCACACGATTCAGCTCACAGCAGCCTCTGTCAGGACATAATGTTTACAGTGTGATCCCAGTAACCTAGCAATAGAGGGAATGACATGCAAAGATTCTGAGGAAGAAAATTCCAGGCAGGCAATTCTATTGAACATTGGCCCTGAAATGGGAGTGAACAGGGTGAGTTTGAGGAACCAGAGACCAGTGGCAGAGGACAGCGGGTGTGGAATGCAAAAGGAGGATGTGAAGTTGCAGAGCTCCGGTGAGATATGTAAATGACTGTGATTTCATTCCCCAGGCGGTGAGAAGTCACTGGAGGGTTTTAAGCAAGAGGCACAATCACATTCATATGTTTAAAACTTTTTCCAGTTGCTTTATGGAGAATCAATTCTAAAGAGGGCAAAATTTGGAAACAATGAGCCTTTTTCGCATTTCAGGTGAAAGTGATGGTGGCTTCGACTGAGTGATGCAGAATAAGAATGCAGCAGGTGGGCCGGGCACAGTGGCTCATGCCTGTAATCCCAGCACTGTGGGAGGCCGAGGGGGGCAGATCACGAGGTCAGGTGATCAAGACCATTCTGGCTAATACGGTGAAAACTTGTCTCTACTAAAAATACAAAAAACTAGCCGGATGTGGTGGCAGGCGCCTGTAGTCCCAGCTACTGGGGAGGTTGAGGCGGGAGAATATTGTGAACCCAGGAGGCAGAGCTTGCAGTGAGCCGAGATCGTGCCACTGCACTCCAGCTTGGGCGACCGTGCAAGACTCCATCTCAAAAAAAGAAAATAAAAATAAAAATAAAAAACAATGAAGCAGGTGGATTGGGGATTCATTTGAGCACGAAGCTATAGGACTATTGGTTTATTGCATAAAAGGGGAAATGGTCTTTAAGACTACTGCTATATGTTAGGCAAGTCAGGAGAATTTCCAGAGATATGGTGGGGTGCTTTCTGAGATAGGAAAGATTGGGAGAACAAGATTTCAGAGAATTTCCAAGGGATCGAGTATTTTCCTAAGAGCATGGATCATGAAACGTGATAGAGCCTGGGCATCCTCAGTAGTACTGACATACACCTCCTGCTGTGTCATTTTAGCACTGACACTCAGTCCTGGAGCACAGAAATTCCCAAATGGGAAGAGGCGTGATACTGTTGGAACTCAAGTGTGGTGATGAGGTTGGTGGGGATTTGCAACACACCAGCTGTGTGATCTCGATGGAGACCTGCTGCATCTGGCCTGCATGAGGTCAGTCTCTGGTGCAGTGGGGATAAGGGCACCCAACTCCTAGATCTCTCTTGACGATTCAACAGAGTCACGCTCGTGAAATAAAGGTAAGTCCTGGTACATGCTGGGCTGTTGGCATGAATTGTTATTGGTATTATTAATATCCTTGGTGTTTTTATTAATATTTTTAATACTGACAGGACATCAGCTCAATTACTACAAAAAAACCTTCAGAGGTATCCCAAGGCCCTCAGACAGTCTTCACTCCTCCATACATTTCTCCAGCCTAGTCGCCAACCCACTCTTGCCTCGGCCTTGTTTTTAAGTTAAACAAGTGGCTCTAGGCATGTTCCTAAAGCTCTGAGCAGTTTGTGAGTTGCGTTCTCTCCTCCTCAGGCCTTTGGCAGGCATTGAGGCCCTTTAGCAGATCTAGGGAGTTTGCTTGTACTCCTCCTTTCCAGGGAGATTAAATGTGAATGAATATTGGATTGGTCAAATGCTCACTGTGTCTGTTGAAAGGATCTTTCTGTTACTTTCCTTTATCCTATTATTTGTATAATACATTGATTGATTATTGGATAAGTCAACATTGCATTTGTGAAATAATTCCAACTGGTCTTGTTCAGGAAAGTAGTCATGTAAATAGCCTTAATTTACCCTTGTATTTATTGATGAATCTATATTATGTTTGTGTAAGGAAAACAATTCTGTAATTTGAAGGTAACTTTCTGAAAAGTTTCTAACTCTGCATCTCTTTTATGCATCACTCTACAATATTTTAATTGTAATACAAACGCATAACAAAATTTACCATTATATACCCTTTTAATTGCATAATTTGGTAGTATCACATATATCCACATTGCAATGCAGCAGACTTCTAGAGCTTTTCCATTGCAAAACTAAAACTCAATATCCATTAAACAACAACTGCTTATTTTACGCTCTCCTGAGGGTAAAAATGGCGGGTATTCTTAACCCTGGATACATTCTAAACTGATAGCCACTATTATCATTTCATAATTCTTAGTGTTGTGAATTTTGACCATGACTAACAAAGTTATGTCCTTGTAGATCAAGATGGTCAAATTGGAACAATTGTTAGTGAAAAATGGATTGTTCAAGTGAAAACTAAATGTGACCCTTACGTACTTAAGCATACATAGACATGAAATGAAAATTGGAGAGACTGTGTTACCCTTTCACATTCACCCTGGCAGTGATACCTGTGATGGCTGGAAGCCACAGCAGGTTAGATCTCACACTCACCTTCGTAAGAAAGGTGAATGTTTGTTGGTCCAACAAGAAGTAAGAAGAAAAAGAGTTGGAAATAATAAAATACTTTTAAAAATACGAGTAAATTGTGGTTTACAGAATACAGACTATTCATCCGTATTGACACTAAAGATTCTAAAATATAAAAATAGAGCTGGGAAATGTAGTGAGCAGATTGGAAGTGAAGGAACTTTCCAAAAAGATGATGCTTCTGCATCTATTCATTCTAAAATTACTGATAGCAACAGAGGTCGGAAGATGTTGAAGATGGGCTGGAAAAAAGGAGATGGGCTGAGGAAGATGATGGGGGAATGAAAACTCCAACTTAGTGTCAGGTTCAGCGAACACACATAGGCTCGAGGACACGAAATCCATCCTCAATTGAAGATGTTCACCTTCACCAAAAAAAAAAAAAAACTGGCACAAAGCATGAGAGAGGTTTGCTGAAAACGTCTGAGAAACTGAACCTTAAAAAGATGACCCAGAGACCATGCCTTGGGTAAAAGGGACGTAGAGTGAAGGTTAATCATAGAAAAAATCTCAGTCGTTTTAAAAAATAAAATTTGGAAACACTTATTTATTTTATTTTTTTGCAGAAACTTTTCTCCTCAAAAAAGCCTGTGGCACATAGGAACTCTGTCACAGTTTACCCCTCCCTGATTCTGAAATGTGTAATAAAGTTTGGTTTGCAGCTTTTTAAAACCAGCTTTTAAACTAACAAATAATGACTGAATCAAGTTACACAGTAAGTGGACTAAAGTTTACAGGGCACAGATGAGTTTATCAAACTTCATTATTTTATCTTGTCATTACAACTTCAATATAAGCAAAAAGCTCTATATGCAAAATACATATAACCACTAATAACTCAAATGTACATATTTGTCTTTGTCTCCATATATTCACAGTAAGGCACACAGCAAAAAAAAAAAAAAAAAATTATAAAAATAAATCTGATTCTATGCATCTTTGTTTATGCCCTTTAGAACCTAGAGAAAAGAACTTCTTGTACCTGAAATAGCCTAAATAATATTATTGAAGAACTAATGAACAGGTGACATATTGTAGAAAATTAGTCTGTTATTGTTTTCTTCTGTGAATAATCTGTTTATTTGTACTATATATTCAGTATTTATATTTGGTTTGTATCACAGCTACTGAGATATTTAGATATGAACAACTGAGTAGAGTGCTGAAATAGTGTGCTGGCATTTGTAGTTTTCATAAACATTATTGCAGGCAATGGAGTTGTGCCAGAGAAATCTGTTTTCTAGTACAAAAGGAATACTTAGCCAAGGCCTCAAGTTTAAGATATTTATTGAAAATGTCCTCAATTGCAACAAAAACATTATAACATTAAAAAATTTTTTGAAAAATTCTAAATTAAAATTCTAATTTAAACAAAATTCAAATGATGCCTTTTATGGAGGTAGGGAAGTGCTAATGAAGTAGAATAGGAATTGAAGCCAAAGACCTTGATTCAGGTAAATAATTTTACCCATGTTAGTTTTATGTTAAAGGAAAAAATTAATGTGACCATATACTACTTACTGCAGTGCAGTATTTCAGAAATTCGTGCATAATACATAATTACTTTTCTAATGGTAAAAAAGGAATCACATTCGACAAATTATTAAGGGAGGAGACCACCCCTCATATTGTCTTATGCCCAATTTCTGCCCCCAAAGAAAGAAGAAGTGAAAACTAAAAGGTAGAAATGAAATCCACAGGTAGAGAGCCTGGCGCTGCATCCTGGGCCTGGTTAAAGATCGACCCCTGACCTAACCAGTTATGTTATCTATAGATTCCAGACATTGTATGGAAAAGCATTGTGAAAATCCCTGTCCTGTTCTGTTCCATTCTGATTACCGGTGCATGCAGCCCCCAGTCATGCAGTGACGAGTACCCCCAGCTTGCTCAATCGATCACAACCTCCTCACAAAGACCCCCTTAGAGTTGTAAGCCCTTAAAAGGGACAGGAATTGCTCACTCTGGGAGCTTGGTTTTTGGCGATGTGAGTCTTGCCGTAGCTCGCGGCCAAATAAAGCCCTTCCTTCTTTACCTAGGAGTCTGAGGGGTTTTGTCTGCAGCTTGTCCTGCTACATCATTACAATATGGTCGATTGAAGACAGCAGTATTTCAAATGAAGAAACTTGGAATTTCTCATGAGGTGATGATCTATGCCATAGAAAATCTATGTAAAATATTTTATTCATGTATGCAACTGTTGACCTTTCTGCTTTTTAGGAAAACAACATGCTTTGAAAGCTTAATGTAGATACTAAAATCACCAAGAAGTTACAAGAATTCACAAAATGCCTAATGTAGTTGAAATGAAATTATGGAAACTTGTCATCACCAGAGGAAAATAAAAGTAATGATCCAGAGAAGTATCAACCTAAGAGGCCAGTGCTCCATTCAGATGCATCTGATCATGAGGATGTCAGATCCATGTGGGTTGTTCAGCTTCTGACAAGGCATATGGAATAAACACAGATAAATTGCCTGCGGGCATCCAGAGTATGCTGTGTTCCATATGTGAGAACTAAATTATAAATTATGTTGCACAAAAGGAGATACACTACTAGTGTGAAGCCTTAGATAAATTATATGGTACATAAAACTCAGATATGAGGTTTATATTTAAATGTTTGCCAATATAACTAAAAAAATGAAGCCAAAATACTGTGGGAAAAAAACTATGAGCTTGTCCAGTCATGTTTGGAAAAGAGCCAAATGGAAAGTAAACTATTGAAAATGTAGTAAAACAATTTAATATACAGCATACAAATTACACATTAAAAGGGACTGAGCTGATGAGCAGACTACTGCACTGAAATGTTGACCACAATTAATGTAGTCATATACTTTGTAGAAGGCAAATGAATACAAAATACAAATATATATGAAGATTAGATGAGAAGAAATGAAAAACATTTGTTTTACTAGACTATATAAACAGGAAGGCAATATTCAAAGAATTGGTGACTCATAAGTTTCAGAAATTGGAAACAAGACATGAATCTTATTAAAGTTTAGAGTATAATGTGTCAAAAAAAAGATTTAAAATCCTTAAAAGAAAGAATGGCTTTGGTTACTGTGAATGGTGCTTTAATAAACATGGGAGTGCGATTATCTTTTTGATAGATTGATTTCATTTCCTTTTGACATATATCCAGTAGTGAGATTTTATGGTAGTTCTATTTATAATTTCTTGAAAAACTTCCATGCTGTTTTCCCTAATGGTTGTACCAATTTACACTCTCACCAACAGTGTATAAGTGCCCATCTACAGATGAATGAAGAAAATGTTATACACACACACACACACACAAAAAAAATAATATTCAGTAATAAAAGAGAATGAGCTGTCATTCATGTTAACATGGATGTATCTAGAAGACATTATGTTAAGTGAAATAAGCCAGTCACAGAAAGAAAAAGACCACATGATGTCACTCATATGTGAAATCTTAAAAAGTTGATCTCATAGAAGTAGACACTAGAATGGTGGTTACCAGAGGCTAGGGAGAGTGAAGGGATGAAGGGATGCGGAGAGGCTTGTCAAAGTTCCAAAGTTACTTTGATTTAGAGACTAAATTTTGGTGTTCTATTACATAGAAGGGTGACCATAGCTAATAATAATGTACTGTTCTCTTGGAAACAGGCCCCCAAATCTGGCCATAAACAGGGCCCCAAAGCTGGCCATAAACAAAATCTCTGCAGCTCTGTGAAATGCTCGTGATGGCTGTGACACCCACGCTGAAGGTTGTTGGTTTACCAGAATGAAGGCAAGGAACACCTGGCCCACCCAGGGAGGAAAACCGCTTAAGGCATTCCTAAACCACAAACAACAGCATGAACAATCTGTGCCTCAGAGACATGTTCCTGCTGCGGATAACTAGCCACAGCCCATCCCTTTGTCTCCCGTTTTAGTTAATCTATAATCTATAGAAGCAATGTTTATCACTGGCTTGCTGTCAGTAAATATGTGGGTAAAACTGTGTTCATGGCTCTCAGTTCTGAAGGCTGTCAGTCCCTGATTCCCACTCCGCACTCTAGATTTCTGTGTGTGTGTCTTTAATTCCTCTAGCGTCGCTGGGTTAGGGTCCCCACGACCGAGCTTATCTAGGCACTGTACATTCTAACACAGCTAGAAGAGAGGTTTTTGAATTTTATTAGCACAAATAAATGTTTAAAGTGCTAGATATACTAATTACCCTGATTAGGTCATTGTACACTGTACAAATACATTGAAACATCACACTGTACCTCATAAAGATGTACAATTAGGTATCATTATAAATAAAATAAATCTTGAAAGAATAATGTTTAAACTGAATGGCATCAAAAAGAAAAAACTCTTAAAAGTAGCGAGATAGAAGAGAGATAACCTTTGAAGCTGAGGGCTGACTCTTACCTCTGTATCAAGTCAGAAAACAGAAAAATTAATATCAATAAACTATTAAAATAAAAGCTCTGGACAGCATACAAATTTATTAACAGAGGGAAAGGACAATCTAAAAAAAAAAAAATGTGCATTTGCCAAGGAATTAATATCCAGATTACATAAGGGATTCAACTCAACAGCAATGGAAATAAAAAAATCCAACTGAAGAGTGAGCAAAAGACCTCAATAGACATTTTTCCATAGAAGACACAAAGAAATGCTCAACATCCCCAATCATCTGGAAAATGCAACAAAATCACGTGAGATATCACCTCGCCGCATTTAGAATTATCAAGAAGATGAAAGATAACAAGTTTAATGAGGATGTGGAGAAAAGGGAACACTTATACACTGTTGATGCGAATGTAAATTTAGTACATTTTTAGATTTATTCATCTATTTGTTAGAAATGTGCATAGAAAGCTATGCAGATTTCTCAAAACAAAAATAGAAACAACAACAACAAAAAAAGAAAAGCAAAAACCTAAAAATGGAACTACCATACCATCCAGCAATCTAATTATTGAGTATATATCAAAAGGAAATAAAATCAGTATATTGAAGAGATATCTGCACTCCCATGTTTATCATAGCTCTACTGATAATAGCCAAGATATGGAATCAATCTTAGTGTCCATCAGGGATAAATGGATGAACCAAATATGATGTATACACACAATGGAATAGGATTTAACCATAGAAAGAATGAAATCCGGCGCTGCGCGCTGAAGTCAGCCTCTGACGTGGTCGCCCAGCGCCGGCTTCAGGCCTGGCCAGGCGGCCCGTACAGTTGGGCGTCCTGCGCAGTCCCTCCCTTATGATCCCCCACCCTCCGTCTCCCAACAGCTGGGGCTTTTGCGGTCCCCGCGGCTGCTGCTTCTGCTGCCGCAGCTTGGAATTAGAGATGCCTGGTCCTGCTCTCAAGGCAGAACCACGAACTCAGCGGCAGCAGCGGTTTGCGATGCTCCCCCTCCGTCGTCGGGCACTGCCTCAGAGCTTGCCCAGTCCGCCATGCCTGGAGTCCGCCATGCCTGGAGTCCGCCATGCCTGGAGTCCGCCATGCCTGGAGTCCGCCATGCCTGGAGTCCGCCATGCCTGGAGTCCGGAGCCCACCCGCATCGCAGCGCCGAGTTGCTCCTGCTGGCGGCGGCCAGCGGGGTACTGGAGCGGCGGGACATCTCCGGGGAGCGGGCGAGGGAGGAGCCGCAGCCACCACGTCCTCTCTTTCCTGGGGAATGTGCAGAATCACCCTGAAATTATGACTGTGTCATCCTGTGAATTACCAATGGGAAAATCGGAATCTAGAAAATGTTGCCACCATTTTAGCTCACCGTTTCCCCAAGAGCTATGTTTGGGTGATGAAGTGCTCTCAAATGCATTTGCAGAAATTCAGCTGCCATGATAATTTTGTGAAAAGCAGTAACTTTGGTTCCCCAGAAAAGAATAGTGACTCTGGAGCTTTTAAGCACCTTTATATGTTATTAATTAGTGCTTCGAAGTCAGAGTAGTTTATCAAATAAAAATTTCATTGTTTGGAACAAGGACTCCACAGCATCTAGTTGTAGTCCAATTCTTCTGATACTACAAATCTTTCCCAGGGAGAAAAAGAGAGGACCTGTGAAAAACCTGATGAGTTGGCCATGAGTTTTTATCCACCATCCCTAAAGGGTGCGTCTTTTACTTTGACTGGGTTCAATAAAGGTTATGTTGTTTTGAATCAGTTTCTTTTTTAATGGAAAGAAGCCAAGAAAGACAAGAACATAGATGCTTTTAATAAAGCGTAAGAACAATGTATTGGCTGGATTGTGGTCATTCCGGAGGAAGGAATACTTGGGTTACTTATCCACAAGTCTTGAAAGAATTTGCACAAATATGGATTATTGTTCACATCCGTGTAACAATTTGTCAAGTATGTGATCCAATAAGATCTTGGATTGGAAAGGAGCAAAATAAATTTGTTCTAGATACTTGGGGGTATCGGTTTGCAGGCTACTAGCCGAATTCATTTCACAAAGGAAGCTCCCACCGTATTCACTTCAGAGTTCATGAAGAATTTTGAGGCTACAAGTATATTAATGTACTTGTTCAGTGGAAGAGCATAAGCACTTTGAGTGTTATAAATTCAGATAATGGAATGTAATTCATAGAAAGTAATTCAGTTTTGGGGGGGCATGGGGGAAAGCCCACATTCTTCACATATGAGTGTAATGTGCAATAGTATTTTTTGCTCATAAATGTGAGCAGTTTTTAATTTGGGTTGCGTTAGAATTAGTTAATTTGAAATCTAGCAAAGAGGTTTGTTATAATACTCAGGCGATATAAGACCCTTAAAAATGAAAGTTACACACAGTTCTTGTAAAAGGTAACTACAATTTTTTCTGTTGGAAATAGTTGATTTTTTGAGTAATGGTACTCATTTTGGCGACATTTTAACAGTAATTAGCTATTTTGGCACTTAAAACTTGAGTGAAAACATTTTGTTTCTCTTCAAACAAAAGCAAAGGCATAATGTTGTTTCCTATCATTTCGGAGCAACTGTACCCTGCCTCTTATGTTTTGTAAACTCATTGACTCATTCTTTAGTGTGCCAAGTGCGTTTTTCTTGAGAGTCAAAATATATTTGTTTCCCAATATCCAAAAAGGTACAATAGTGTAAAGGTGGTTTTCAAAAACATAACCAAATGTGGTGGCATACGCCTTTAGTCCCAGCTACTCAGGAGGCTGAGTCAGGAAGATCCTTTGAGACCAGGTTGTAACGCACGGTGATTGTGTTTGTGACTAGCTGCTGCACTCCAACCTGGGCAACATAGTTATACCTCATCTCTAAAACAAAGAGAACAAAACAAATTACATTTAAGCACTATCGCTTAATTTTTAATTGACAGTCTTTAACTGATTGTTTTGGATAAGACATTCTGGGGCTTCTTGAATCTTGGCCAAACACAGTTGTTTTGGAAAATTGTTTTAAATTCAGCATATTTATGTATTTTGAATAAAAATGTACTACAAGGAAAATTTCATATATCTAAATCAATGTTTCTCCAGAATCATGACCTTGTCTGAAAAAAAAAAAAAAATTTATCCTTGGCTAAAATTCAAAATTACATTGCTGTAAGAAAAGTTACAAGGGAAAGTTTAGGGACACAAATAATTTAATTTGGGCTCAAAAACTGAATTTGTTTAACATTGCTACATAATTTGGGTATGTAGCCACATAAAATAAAAATGTTGATTTATTGGTTTCTTCACAGAATTATATTTTAATGACTCTATAAATACATTCCAAATATTCAGAGACTAATGAGAAAGAGTTCTTACTAAACAAATACTTAAAAATAACAACTTTTTGTTTATGTTTTGCACTTTTTATAGAGATCGGTCTTTTTGTTGTCTCCTGGCTCAGAAAGTGTGATTTGCTTTTTCGTCTAAATGAGCTAAAAGACCAGCCTCTGAAAATTGATTTGGGGGCCTGAAGACATTCTTCTGTCAGATAAGATGGGGTCAGAAAAATTTACTCTGTGAAGATCGTGTGGATGTGGGCCTTCGACGGTGTGATATTGAGGTTTCCTGTAGTTTCAAACCTTAAAACCTTCTTATCTGATGTACCTATTGATTCCAAATGGTTCGCAGTAACAGATTTTTACTCAGCTTTCTTTAGGATTCCGGTTGGAAAAAAGTCAGTATTCCTTTGTCTTTCTGTGAAAAGAATCAAAAGTACACTTGGATGGTAATTTCCCAAGGGTTTATTGAAGAATTTTCTTATTTATTTCTGGGCATTACCTCAAGATTTAATGACTCTGCATTTTCCTTGAAACTCTGTTCTCATTCAGCATGTAGATAACGGGTTGTTACACCACAGTACACTAAAGAGTGCTCTGAAATTAACAGAATGTTATGAACACCTCTAAACACATAAATTAGAAAATCTAGACAAAATGGATAAAATAATTTTATTTGACTAAAATCAAGGTTAAGTGTTTGTTCTTATTTTGCTCAATCTGTGAGCTCTATTGGACATGGATAATCCAATTGAAGACTTACTTCTTGAAACACTTTCCTGTTTTGTTGAAGACCCCACTCATGAATTTTTTTGACCTTTGTCATTCTACTCATTCTTTTCCACCACATCTCCAGTAATTCTTAGTCCTCTTCGCACCCTATGTCCCTCTCTTCTCAGAGTTGTCCCACATAGTTTCAAAGCTTTAGATACCATGTCTCTGCTGATGACTCTCAGGCCTGAGGCCTTTTCCCTGAGGGGAGCACCAGAAGTTATCCCTGACCATTATTTTTCTTCTCACATCCCCATGAAACCCCACAACAAGTCCTGTCATAACAAGTAGGAGTTGCTGAGCAGGCATCGCTGGGACATGTGACTATTGCAACAGCAGAAATAAATCAGAGACCTCTTTCCTACTGAGCCTGTATATGACTTCCAGTTCTCTTTAGCACAGGGTCCCAGACAGCCACAAATTCATTGTTGTCAGCTTACGAGATCAAAGCTAACCTTCTACAGCACAGTAGAAACTGTACCAGAAGCTTCCATAAAAAAATATTAGCCAACAAAAGTGTATGGTGAGCTCTGTGCAAGAACTTGGGATCCCAAAATACTTCCTGGTAAGGATTCAGAGCCAGATGACTGCATTTTCTTTCTCTTCACTTATTCCCCTTCTAACCAATATAAATATTGGTGAAACAAACAAAGTTATTAAAATTACAACAATGTGGGCCACACCAATATAAGTGAGTAAATAATGTAATATTGTAAAAAAAGACAAAACAATTTGCACAGTGTGATGACAGCTCTGTCACATAGGTTCATTAAAAACGTTCAACAGAGAATTTGGAAAGTATAAATTATAAAAATAAAAATAATACTTTTAGTTTGTTTAAAGTTAAAAAAACATGTTTAACAATAATTTGACACATAGAAAATTTAAATCTTAGCTATACTGAAACTTCAAGTCTCTAGAATGAGTCCTTACCCGAAGGTTCATATCACTCAAATATTATTACAGTTTAATAACTTTTAATGCAAAAAACTTTTAATGAATAATGCAGTTTATGAAATAGATTTACAGAGAAAGGACTAACCACTATAATACTACATATATTAATTTTAAAACATTATATATCCTATTATATATGCACTATTGGACATCTACAATGAGTCAAGCACTGCTATGAGAACTTTGCATTTATTATCTCTCAAGAATTCTCTTTGAGGTAGATTTCAGTATCTTCAATTAAGAGACTAACTTATAAACAATACATACATTTGAGGAAGAAACTAAAACGTGAAAGGCTTTTAAAATTACAATGTTGAATAAGAAAAGAACATTACAGAAGTATACACAGCATGTATCTTTACAGAAAGTTTTAAAACTTACAAAGTTAAACAATGTATTATTTAGATACCTACATATGTAGTATAATTAATAATAAAAGTCAGAGGAATTATACTTTCTCAAAACTTAAGGTGAATGATGATTTTCTGAGGTAGAGAGGCAAAGAGTTATATTGGGAAACACTGTGTAGACAATACAGACAGCTTCAAATGTAGGGGTAAAGTTTGATTAAGTAGTTAGTAGGTACGGGGTGTTGAATTTATTTTTCTACACTCACACACAAATGCACACACACACACATGATTTGGCTCTTTAAATCCATGAGTAACACATCTGCGAATTCAAAGCAATCTTGAATAAAATATGTAGTTAAGCATACAATGTTTACTTTTGTACCGATCATGTACAGACATTATTGTCATTATTCCCTCAGCAATACAGAACTATTTACATAGCATTTATGTTGCTTTAGATATAATAAGTAATCTAGAGATGAATTAAGTAGTATAAAGGAGATTGTGCTTAGGTTATACGAAAATAATCCTCCTCTTGGCTGGGTGCAGTGGCTCACGCCTGTAATCCTGTCATTATGGGAGGCCAAGGGGGGCAGATCTCCTTCCTTCCTTCCTTCCTTCCTTCCTTCCTTCCTTCCCTCCTTCCTTTCTTCCTTCTTTCCTTTTTTTATTTTTTGACTGAGTCTCACTCTGTTGCCCAGGCTGGGGTGCAGTGGCACAGTCTCGGCTCACTGCAACCTCCGTCTCCCAAGTTCAAGCAATTCCCTGCCTCAGCCTCCCCAGTAAATGGGATTACAGGTGCCCACCACCACGCCCGACTAATTTTTGTATTTTTAGTAGAGATGCGGTTTGACCATCTTGGCCAGGTTGTTCTTGAACTCCTGACCTCGTGATCCACCCACCTTGGCCTCCCAAAGTGCTGGGATTACAGGTGTGAGCCATCTCGCCCGACCAACTTTATACTTCTTTTCTAAAGCTATGGTGGCTATTCATGGTAGCTTGAGATTTTATATAAATTTTAGATTTTTTTTTATATTTCAGCAAAAAAGTACCGTTGTAATTTTCCTAGGGATTACATTGAACTTGTATGTCAATGTAGGCAGTATTAACATTTTAACAATATGAAGTCATCTGACTCTTGAACAAGGGTGGGTTCAAGGTTTATTGCTTAAGTTCTGCATATTTTGGGATATGACAGTTTTCCTTCTGCTTTTAGCTACTAGTTTCACTTTATTGTGGCCGGAAAGAATACATTGTATAGTCTCAGTCTTCTTAGATGTAATAAGACTTGTTTTGTGTCCTAATGTATTGTCTATTCTTCAGTGTGTGTCATGTGATTGGGAATATTGTTTATTCTGGTATGGTTGACTGAAAAGCTCTATATATGTCTATTAGATCTAATTGGTCTTTAATGTTGTTCAAGTTTTCTTTTGTATTGCTCTTTTACCTGTTTTTTCTATTTATTATTAAAAGTGGGGTATTAAAGTCTCCCACAATTATTGTGTTGATGTATATTTCTTGCTTTGCTTCGGTCAATATTTACTTCATGTATTTGGGAACCCTTATATTATGTGCATATTTATATTTATACCTCCTAGAGATTCCTGGCAAATTGACTCTTTTATCATTACATAATAGTATTCCTTGCCCTCTTGACAGTTTTAATCTGAGGCGTATTTCAGATAAAATAAGTATGATGACCCTGTCCTATTTTGGTACTATTCATGTGGATTATTCTTTTTCATTCTATTTCTTTCAGCCTATTTAGTTCCTTAGACCTAAAGTGAGTCTCTTAAAAACAGCGTATTTTTGGATATTGTTCACTGTGAATCCCTTAATTCTTTTTATGCTTTTGTATAGAAAGTTTAATTAATTTATATTTAAAGTAATTGCTATAGAAAAAGAATTTCTTTTGCCATCAATTATTTTCTGTTTCTTATAGTTATGTTTTTTTTTCTCCTTTTCCCTCTTACTGCCTTTTTTTATTCATTATTGATTTTGTATGGACATGTTTTGATTTCTTTTTTATTTTCTTTTGTGTGACTTCCATAGATATTTTCTTTGTGATCACCAGGAGGAATAGAGATTACACAAAACACTTTAAAATTATATCAATATATTTTATCTCATAACAATTTCACATTAATTGCATACAAAGAACTACCTCTTTACATCTCTTCTTTATCTTATTATGTTAAAACAATACAATTTTACCTTATTAATTTTACAACATATAAATTTTTATAATGTGTACTTATTAACAAACATATATGCACATTTTTAGTGTTTTTCTTTTTACAATTTTATAGCAGAATTATGTGTATTTTATACACCATCATTATGATAATAGAAAATTCTCTATTTTTTGGTATATTTACCTCTAACAGAGAATTCTATATTTTTATATGGTTTTATAATTATCTGTCTAGCATTGTTTTATTTTTCAACATAAAAGTCTCCTTTTAGCATTTCTTGTATGGATGTTCTAGTGATGATGAACATCATATGTTTTTTTGAATTTTAGTAACAGGTAGAGTTACTGTGGCTACTATACTAGTCTTTTTTTACACTGCTATAAAAACCATCTGAGACCGAATAATTTATAAATAAAAGAAGTGTAATTGACTGACAGTTCTACAGGCTTACAAGGAAGCATGACTGGGAGGACTCAGGAAACTTTTAATTATGGCGGAAGAGAAAGGGAAAACAAGCATGTCTTCACAATGGGGGAGCAGGAGAGAGACAGAGAGAGGGGGAAGTGCCACACTTTTCAATCATCAGATCTCATAAGTAGTCACTCACTATCATGAGAACAGCATGAGGAAAATCCTCATGGACCCCCATGATCCAATCACCTTTCATCAGGTCCCTCCCTTGACACATGGGGGGGTTACATCTTGGCTTGAGATTTGGGTGGAAGCACAGAGCTAAATCATATTACCTACAGTGTTACTTGTGTTTCCTTTTTGTAGCTATTATTTTTTCTCATTTTCTCTCTTACTGCTTTTCTTGTGCCTCATGGATTCTTTTCTTTTGTAGTGATATTATTTGGTTCCTTTCTCATTTTCTTTTCCAAATCTCTACAGGTATTTTTCATGGTTATCAGGATGATTAAATAAAACATCTTGAAGTTACAATATATTTTAAGCTGGTAACAAATTAACTTTCATTGCATACAAAATTTTCTCTCTTTGCATCTCTCCTCAAACTTAAGTTACATTATATATTTGTTTTTATATTTTTATATAACATATCCATAAACAAAGGTTTATAATTGTTTTTACGCTCTTCTCTTTCAGATTCTATAAACGAAATAGAATGCTTTATGCACCATCATTATGATGCTACAGAATTATGTATTTGTTTATGTATATATCGTTCTTAGAAAGCTATATAATAATATAATTTTGTTGTCTTTTTTTAAGGCAGGGTCTCACTGTCACACAGGCTGGAGTGTAGCAATGTGACCACAGCTCACTCAAACCTAGAACTCCCAGGCTCAAGTGACCCTCCCACTTTAGCCTTTTGAGTAGCTGAAATCACAGGCCTGCAGCACCATGCCCAGCTAATTTTTAAATTTTTTTGTAGAGATGGAGTCTCAACATGTTGCCCAGGCTGGTCTTGAAGTACTGAGCTCAAGCAATTCTTACATAGTGCTGGATTACAGGTGTGAACCACCACACCTGGGCTGATTTTGTGTTTCTGCCTGGCACCATGATAAACTCTAGGATGTGAATAGGGTTTGTACATTGTATCTGAGTTGAAGTATAAATGGTGAGAAGAAAAGTAAGAACCAAGTGCCACAGGAAGGTATAGAAGGGGACCAAATAGGTGGGGTAAGTGTTCCTGAGGAGTGTGATATGTATTGGGTCCTGGTAAATGGAAAGTGAGGAAGGAAGAACATTCCAGAAAGAGAGAGTGGCCCAGTGGCCCAAAGCAGAGACAAATGGGGGGTCAGTGATAAATTTGGTACCTTTTTTGGTGGTAATAAGGTTTCTGCACCTGTCTGGGTGCCTGGTCTTCAGTTCTACTTGCAGAATCTCTGCATGTCATTTAAACTTTTTGAGCTCTGGTGTCTCATTTCAGCCTCTTCTTGTTTTGGAGGCAGATCTCAGGTCCAGGAGGCCCACCTTGATGAGCTCTTGGACCAAATGAAGCATCAAAGCCATGAGGAAATACTAAAGATTCACCTAAGAAAGGTCAAAGATTTTCTGAAGAACATGAAATCCAGGTCGGCTGATGAGATGCCAAAAGACAGAAGAGGCTGGCCTGAAATTTATAATATGGTCACAGGCAGCCCACTCAGGAGGCTAGGAGCTTGGTCAGCAAGATGAGGACTAATGTTTTGCCTCCAACTTAAGGGAGTGTTGCAGTCCTTTGTAGCTTTTCTCTCAGCCCACATAGAAGCTTTAAAAGAGAATGTTGAAAAATTTGTAGAGGATGGTTTTAAGGCAATGTACCTTAAAGTGTGACATAAATTGTGTGTTGAAAAAAGTACAGTTGTTGAGTCTTTTTATGCATAGAGGATAAATTGTCATTATCTTAAGCAAGACTCATAATTATGAGATGCTTTATGTAAGTCTTTTGGTAATTACAAGAAAAAAGTTACAATAGATACAAAAAAGAGAAGGGATCAAAGCATATAACAATAATAAAAGCAAAAAAAAAACAACAAAAACACAAAAGAAGACAGCATAAAAAACAAAGAAACTACTAAATGATCAGACAATTAACAAAATGACAGTAATAAGTACTTACCTATCAATATTTTTTAAATATAAAAAGTCAAATTACCCAACAAAAACACATTGCTATGGTATGAATGTCCCCTCCAAAATTTATGTTGAAATTTAACTCATTGTTATAAAATTAGAAAGATAGACATTTAGGAATTGACTAGGTCATGAGGGCTCTACTCTGTGAATGAATTAATGTAATTATTTCCAGGATGAATTAGTTGTCATGAGAGTGGTTCCATCATAAAGGTAAGCTCTCTGGTGTACACCTTCTATCCCCCTTATGCCTTTGACCATTTTGTGACGTGGAAATATGATTCTCATCAGATGGCAATGGCATGTTCTTGGACTTTTGGCATCTAAAAACATGAGCTAAGTAAACTTCTCTTCTTTATAAATTGCCCACTCTAGAATATTTTGTTATTGAAGCAGAAAATGAACTAAAACATTCCCAAAATGTCTAAAGAGATTAAAACTTCAATGTTATCCCCATCAAGCTACCATTGACTTTCTTCACAGATTTAGGAAAAGCTATTTTAAATTTCATATAAAACAAAAAAAGAGCCCACATAGCCAAGACAATCTTAAGCAAAAAGAACAAAGCTGGAGGCATCATGCTACCTGACTTCAAACTGTACTACAAGGCTGCAGTAACCAAAAGAGCATTGTGCTGGTACCAAAACAGATACATAGACCAATGGAACCGAACAGAGGCCTCAGAAATAACAGCACATATCTACAACCATCTGATATTTGAGAAACCTGACAAAAACAAGCAATGGGGAAAGGATTTCCTATTTAATAAATGGTATTGGGAAAACTGGCTAGCTATATGCAGAAAACTGAAACTGGACCCCTTCCTTACACCTTATACAAAAATTAACTCAAGATGGATTAAAGACTTAAATGTAAGACCTAAAACCATAAAAACCCTGGAAGAAAACCTAGGCAATACCATTCAGAACATAGGCATGGGCAAAGACTTTGTGACTAAATCACCAAAAGCAATGGCAACAAAAGCCAAAATTGGCAAATGGAATCTAATTAAACCATCTCACACCAGTTTGAATGGCAGTCTTTAAAAAGTCAGGAAACAACAGATGCTTGAGAGGATGTGGAGAAATAGGAAGGTTTTACACTGTTGGTGGGAGTGTAAATTAGTTCAACCATTGTGAAAGATAGTGTGGTGATTCCTCAAGGATCTAGAACCAGAAATACCATTTGACCCAGCAATCTCATTACTGGGTATATACCCAAAGGATTATAAATCATGCTGCTATAAATGCACACAATAAACATGCACACGTATGTTTATTGCAGCACTGTTCACAATAGCAAAGACTTGGAACCAACCCAAATGCCCATCAACGATAGACTGGATAAAGAAAATGTGGCCCATATACACCATGGAATACACGTAGCCATAAAAAGGGATGAGTTCATGTGGTTTGCAGGGACATGGATGAAGCTGAAAGCCATGATTCTCAGCAAACTAACACAAGGACAGAAAACTAAACACCGCATGTTCTCACTCATAAGTGGGAGTTGAATAATGAGATCACATGGACACAGGGAGGGGAACATCACTCACTGGGGCCTGCCAGGAGGTGGGGGGATAGGGGAGGGATAGCATTAGGAGAAATACCTAATGTAGATGATGGGTTGATGGGTGCAGCAAACCACCATGGCATGTGTATACCTATGTAACAAACCTGCACGTTCTGCACATGTACCCCAGAACTTAAAGTATAATAATAAAAAAAAAAGACATTAAAAAATATAACAAGTGTTTTACACAAGAAACTTGTTTTAGATTTAAGGTTACACATAGGTTAATGGTTAAATCATAAAAACAATTACTATGCCAATAATAACTAAAAGAGTGTATTAGTGGCTATATTTATATCAGACAAAATAGACTTCTAGAAACAATCTGTCACAAGATATAAAGAAGTTCACTATATAATGACAACAAGCTAATTTGTCAAAAGGCTATAACAATTTATATATGCACCCAACATTGGAGCACATAAATAAGTAAACATATTTATATACGTATATAATAAAATATACCTATTTATCTATATAATAATATATATTTGATATATTACTGTAGGAAAAAAAGACCATTATGATAATAATAGAAGATATTATTACTCTACTGAAAACAGTAGATTATTCAGACAAAGTTAGAAAGAAAACAATGTACTTGCATAGCACTATAGAATAATCGATAAAACTACTCACAGAACTTGGCAAAATATTTGACCTATGTTTACCAGGTTATTATAATAAACACAATTCAGAGAAAGAAAGGTACACAAGAAAGATGGGTGGGTAGTGAGTCCTGGTAAATAGTGATGTAAGCAAACTCTCTAATTCTTTGTGTTCTGTGAGAACAGCTTATTGCAAAGAAACACCCTTATCATTGTGACCTAGAGGGTACATCCTCTTCTAGATACGACTCTCCTCACTTGCCTGGACTCTGCTCACAATACAGATTTTGACAAATCACTGGGTGAAACACCTAGGTGGTGGCTCTTCCTTCTTTCCTGGGCTCTTCCATCAGGGAAGATTGTGACGTTTTCTGAGCCCAGGACTCAAGTGAGGTGACTCATCTCCCTGGGCCCTCCCCACAGAGAGCATTGTGAAATATCTTTGGGATCATCGCCTAGGTAATGTGAATCGCCTCTGCTTCATGGGCTTTGCACTCAAAAGCGCTTGTGACTTTTCATGGGAAGCAGCACCCAGGTGATTTGATTCTTTTGGTGGGGGGGCTGGGATCTGCCAACAGGAATAAATTTTACATAAGATTCACAGATTCTCCACATTCCCATTTGTTCCTCATAAACAATTAAGTACTTTTGTCTTCAGAGTTCAGAAGGAAATACTTGTTATGCACAGTTTGCTTGTTTCTTTTTTCCCCCAGGCCCCTGGACTCTGTTCCACCTTCAATCTGAGTAAACATACAACCCCTCTTTATGCTCCTCCCAAGAACAGGCTGATTTCAGGGTGAAACCTTCTCCAATCTTGAATGGATTTTGCCACCCTCCACTGTGCCCTTCCTCTCCCACCCTTCTTTCTAATTTACCTTCCTCCTCCATTTCAAAGACAGCTCTTTTCTGCCTAGTATTTTAGATGTTTGCAGATATTATGCTTGGTGCTTCCACCATTGCAATGCTCCTTTAGGTTAAAGTCTCTGAATTTATTTTATTTGAAAATATCTAGAAACAGCCCCAGGACAATAACAATTACACCCTCACAGAGAACATCTCGGTTCTCCTCCCATCTCAACTCTCACTGCATCTGCCTGTAAATCTCCACAGTTGAGAAGGCGGCATGCACTTGGGCCCAACTCACAGAAATTATGGTAACACTTACACGTGGGCCAAGCCAAAAGGAGAGATTTTGACTCTCATAACTAGGCTTCAAGCAATGGGTAATGTCCTGGGCCTTCTAACTGTATGGAGGTCAGAGGACTATAAAACCCATGCATATCTAATATACCCCTTGAGTGGTACAGAGAATGTCATAACAGGACCCAGTTCACAGGTGAGATATAGAGACCTGTATGACCACACAGCCAAACGTCGAAATTGTCACATGCCCACATGTACACAGCCTGCAACTGAGGTTCTAAGCCTCACAACCATGGGCAGTCGGAATTTGGAGTTGTGACTCTCACAGGTGGATTCAGTCCACAGGTGAAATGGTGATGCTCCCACCAAGATTCCGCACAGCATTGAGTCTGTGACTCCCTTACCAGGACAAAGCTTGGAGAAGGGCTTGGGGCTCTCACGTGAAGATGCAGTCCACTGTTGACATTGTGACTCATGTACTTGGACCCAACTCACAGGAGTTGTTGACTGTTCTACTTGGAGTGGAGAAATGTGCGGGATTGGGGGGTCTCATATCCGGGCCTTCCCACAGTTATAATTGTGACATACACCTCTACCTCGAACCCTAGTGATTTGACAGTTGTTTTGAGCTCAGCACAGAGATATCTTGTGACTTATACCTGGGACAAACACCTAAGTGATGTGACTATTTTGCCTAGACACTTCCCTTAAAGGAATTGTAATGTATCTCTCTACTTTGCACCTAGGTAATGTAAATCTTTTCGCCTACCTGGACCCTGCTGACAGGTAAGGTTATAACATATCACTAAGCCTAGTACTTAATGATGTGACTGTTCGATCCTGTTTGTGCCCTGCCCTCAAGACGCATTGTGACATATCACTGGGCTAAGCAACAAGGTAATGTGTGTCGTCTGTCTGGGCTATATGTGCAGGGGGCATTGGGAAATATCTCTGGACCAGTCACCTAAAAAGAGTGACTCTCCGC